>NW_021703776.1:34054730-34063104 GCF_005190385.1 Monodon monoceros | reverse complement strand
TCTCTCTCTCTCTCTCCCTCCCTCCCCCTCTTTCCCTCTCTCCCTCTTTGACAATTTCACTCCCCCACACCCCCCCCCTCACTCCCCCTCTCATTTTCCTATTCTTTTCCTTTCTCTCCTGGAAAGTGATTTTGGGTGTTGAAAGCATAAAACTCTCCAACATGAAGGACTTGGGCCCTTCCCTGCTAGGACAGAAAGAGGTAAACCTGGGTCCCTGTGTATCTATTCTCTCATGATGCTTTAGTAAAAGATAAGTAAAAGAGCAATACAAAGTGGGAAAAGGAGATTTATTGCACAGAAACAAGTTCAGAGGGCTAAGGAAAGTGTATTTGATTTTGTCCCAGATATATAATGATGTTAAATTTTCCACACGTAAGATTGATGGAGCTTCCTTCTTGGTAGAGAGATGAAATTTACATTCTAAGGATAATTACTATTGAGTTTAAGAAGATTAAATTTATGTCTGATCTTTTATTTTTTTTGTCCCAGCCTGTTACTTAATTCTTCTCATATTTGGCCATTTTCCAACTCAGAGTTGAGACTCTTCTCTCACCTGAGTGTTTAGAACCTACAGAGGGTTTCAAGTAGGTAAAAACATTGAAGGAAAAAAAGGAACCCTAAGTATCTTTTTCATCAAGGCAGTGACAGTAGACAGAGACAGGCATATTTAGGGCTCTCTCACTGTGTCCTTGCTGTTCTTTTCACATTTTTGGTGATAGCTGTGTCAGAAAGGAGAGGGAAAGCTACAGACTCTAAACAACTGGTGTTTATCTGCAAAACCAAGTCATTCAGGATGACCACCTGTTGTTGCACAGTTTAGGATTTGCACAAAGGGCTGCAGGGTGAGCGGGAGCTAAACCATGTAACCTGTGCTCCCTTCGTCAACCAAATACCATGGCCTGCATCATTGTTTAATCAGGAAAATGAAACCAGAATGGAAAAATTGCTTAGTTCATTCAACAGATATATGTTGGGCATTGACTATGTCCTGGGGTTACATCAGTCTAAAAAAATCAGAACTCCCTGAGCTCATGTAGCTTATATATCCAAGCTGTGCTGTCTAAAAGGGTACCCAGTGGCCACATGTGATAATTTTAATTTAAATTAATTAAACTATATATTTTAAGTGCTCAGTAGCCACACGTAGCTGGCTGCTGCCACACTGGACAGCACTGATATAGAGCATTTGCATCATCGTGGAAAGTTCTTTCATAGAGCATTTACTAAAGACAAAACCAAATAAATAAGTAAACATACAGTACATTAGGAGTTGATGTGCTATTAATAGAATTAAAGTCGGGGAAGGATCAGGTTATGCTGGGAGAAGTGAGACTTGCGATTTTGAAAAGGATGGTCAGAGATGGCCTTGCTCATAAATGATGTTTGCATGAAAACCCAAAGGTAATGAGGAAGCAAACTGTGAGAGCATTCTAGTCCTGTGAATAGACAGGGCAAAGGCCCCGAGGCAGAGGTCCATTGGAGTGCTCAAAGAGTGAAGAAGCAAGGGGCACTGAGGTAAAGTGATCAAGGGAGAGGAAGGTGGAAGTGATGAGTGGTTATGCTCTGATTTATTTTAAAGGTAAGTGAATGGGACTTGCTGACAGACTGGCTCTGGACTAACAGAGCGGGTGAGGGTAGGGGGGGAAGCATAGCTCCAAGGTCTTGGGTGTGGCCACCAGATAGAAAGGAATTGATGGTAACTGAAATGGGAAAGGTCATGGAAGCAGGTTTGAGCTGATGATCAGGTGTTCAGCTCTGCGCACAGATTTGTAAAAGTTTCCTAGACATCTGAGTGGAGCTGTCTACAAGGCAGTTGGATGTATGTGCTTTGAGTTCAGGGTAGAAGTCAGAACTAAAGATATAAATGTAGTTGTTATCGGCATGTAGATGGTATTTAAAGCCATGAGCCCAGATGAGATCACCTAGGGGGCAAGTATAGGTAGGTAGAGAAGATATGTAAAGACTGAGACCTAGAATGCTCCAGCATTATAACATCAGAGTCGTTAGGAGGAGCCAGGTGAGGATTGGTTGATTTTCACTAGCTAGTGTCCTGGAACCCAACTGAAGCAAGTGGTTCAAAGAGGAAAGCATTATCAGCCCTGTGAAATGTTGTTGATGGGTCACTAAGCTCAGTAACAGGGAGGACACTGCTGACCTTGTCACTAAGGGGTTTGATGAGTTAAATCCTGATTAGACGAAAGAATTGGAGGAGAGAGATTGAAGACTGCATGTATAGATTCCTCATCTTTTGAGGAATTTTGCTCTAAAGGGGATCAGAATAATGGAGCAGTAGGTGGAGAGAGGAAATAAATGAGCATTTAAAAACATAATATTAGTAAAATAACAGTATATTTATGTGATGCTGGGGATGATCTAGTACAAGGTGAAAAATTGATACTGTTATAGAGAGAGGAAAAAATTAATTTCTGGGGAAATTTCCTTGAATTTAAGAATGGAATGAGATCTTAGATACATGGACAGCTTGTCCATGGTAACAGTAGGAAAAGCAGAGCACATGGGTCCAGATGTTGGCAGGTGCTTGAATGTAGTGGTAGGAGATTGATGAAGTGTGCTTCTGATTGACTTCTTCCTCAGTGAAATAGGAACCAAGGTCATCAGGGAGGAAATTTTGGGGGTTTGAAAACTGAAGAGAAGATAATGACATAAGTAGCTAGGAGAGTAAAAAGGCATCTACTAGCAGAAGGTGACACAGAGCAACTTTGAGGGCCCACATAATTTTCATGGGCATTGCTTCAAAGTGAGACAGTTCAGCATAAGCTGTGTCATTTTCACCAGCCCTGTTGAGCAATAGAGTTTAACCAAGGCTGAATTAGAGTGAAAGAGGCAAGGCAGTGACTATCTTATGTACTATGAATTCTAAACCAGTTAAAGGAGGGAAATGAGTATAAGAGGAATGAAAAATGGATAGGATCAATGAATTGCCGATCTCAAAATTATTGCAGTTGCTGTAGTAGTAGGAGTAAACTGAAAAGATAGGCAGTGATGATAAGAGACGAGAGTGCTTAGAACTGATATTATGGAAGGGTTCTAATTATTGCTGAATAAGAGGATCCAGGCATGATCATGAGTGATTTCACTAAATCCTGTTCTAAAGATCAGTTCACATAGAGAGTTACTTTAAATTTTTATTAGTTCAATGCACACTTTGTCTAAATTAGAGTGTTAATCTCTTTATGAAAGAAGAAAATTTTGATAAGATATAGTCAGTTGATTCTTACATTTAAAAATCAAAAATAATAGGGTGGCATGTTCCCCTTAGGTAGCATCAGATGGATCTCTGGCCTGTTCTGTTGTGAAGCAAGACAGTGCAATGTTGGGGTTTGCATTTGATCAGAATAAGCTTCTTGTTCCACTCAATTTCCAAGTTTTCAGAACAGAAACTTCAAATACAAGCTGAGTAATAATAAGCATAATTTAATTATTCTTAGCTACTTTCTTTATGAGTAAATTTCTAAAAGAGAGGAATGGCAGTGTCCTAGTGTGGATTCTGTACTCCTTGACTGTACAACTATAAAGAAACTATGGATCTATTTGTGTAATCAGGGAAACCTCAAAAAAGAACAGGTACCTCTTTCATTAATGCAAAAGGGAAAAATCAAGAAGACACTTTCCCTAATATGTAGGAAGTTCTAAGTGTTATTTATAAAAGAAGGAAAATATAATGAGATACAGTCAGTTGATGCTTAAATTTAAATTTTATTTTCCATTAGCGTCTTATTTACGTTTTAAAATAAATGAACAGGGACTTCCCTGGTGGTCCAGTGGTTAAAGACTTCACTCTCCAATGCAGCGGGTGTGGGTTCAATCCCTGTTTGGGGAGCTGAGATCACACATGCCTTGTGGGCAGAAAACCAAAACAGAAAGCAGAAGAAATATTGTAACAAATTCAATAAAGACTTTAAAAAAATGGTCCACATTAAAAAAAAATCTTAAAATAAATAAAATAAATGAACAAGCAAATACATTTATTCTTGAGACGTAAATGTGGACATATTTCTGCCTATTGATTTGAAGATTTGTTGGCAGTCAGTGAAGAAAAATAGAAAGTGGACAATTGCTTTAAGACCTAAGAAAAATGTGTACATTTTCTCCAACTTCACAAAGACTTTGATAAAACACTCAATTTGGTCAGGCAGGATTCATCCACCATTACCTTGAAAAGTACGAGGTAGAAACTTATCTTCATTAAGTGCCACTGAATGTCTGGCACCACATAACTAACCAGAGAATTCAGTAGCTTAGGGTCCATGGGATGCCTCAAGTTCAAAGGGAATAGAGACATCCTGTTTGGTGTTGTATTTCACTCATGCTGTTAAAACTGCCCAGACCTCCTTAAGTGTTTTCTTTTTCAATCTTGAGCATGATCTTCTTTGTTCCTCACGAATAACACAAAGCATAATAAAACCCAATGTCAGACCAAATAATTTTCACAATGTGTCGCAAGATTTTATTTTTAGTTATAAAGGTTTTTCCTTTTGTGTTAAATGACTTTTTGTTAGTGATGGTGAAAACGGGTCACATACCACTCCTGAGGACCTGTGGCTTGTTAGAGAAGAAAGAACATTGCTTCACAGTTACCAATTCTGACCCAGTACATTCAAAGTGCAAATTCTATTACTGAAATTTTCAGTACACAGGATGTCTATTGAGAAACAATGAAGGTAGGTAAATTAAGCTCTAATGTGTCCAATGAAGAAATTCATTCTCAGTTCCTGAGACCATAAACGTGAACAAAGAAAAATAAAGTGATTTAAACTACCTCTACATTCAGTGACATTCTAAAAGATTTAGCAACATATGTTCATTCAATGCACAAAATTCAGATGCTAATATTTTTCTAGTATAAAATCATGACCTGTGACTTCGTTGAATGTCTCAAAGCTTGTTTTCATTAACATTTCCTATTTTTAAAATTTAAATCATGGAAAAGAATGCTGGCTGAACAAAATCTGGTCTGACTGAAATTTTCAGAAATGGCTTTAGCGATATTTCTACATATTTATAACAGAGGGTGATAAATAAATATGAAAATATAAGTCCTGTTATATGTTAGACGTCGATTGAAACTTGTCTGCCATTTGGAGAGAAATTAATAATATTTCTTAACTGATCACTTATTGAGTAATTTCTGAAACCTAAACAGTGTTCAGACTTGGGAGAATTCATGGTTTATCAAAACTCTGGGACTTTACACATTTTCTGTTTGTTTTCTTAGGATATATCTATAAGAGAATAGATAATATCACATGACTTCTAAAATCCAGTGTTACAGTTTACCACAAATTGTTTAAAGGATGCTGTGTGAGGGCTTCTGCTACCTTCTGCTACCTTCACCTGCAGAATATCAAATGATCAAAGTTGTAGGTCACGTACAATTTGACCATATTCTACTGGAGAAGGTCTGGTTAAGCTGCTTGATTGAGCAACCAAAAAGGATGAATAATGGGCTATAATTCTCCGTATAATATTTTTTGAATTATTTTCCATTTAAAATTGTATTTGCAATTTGTTACATATGTTAAATGGATATAATTAAATTTTAGAAACGATAAGACAAATGTTTTTTTTCCCCACTCAGATATCCTTTAAAAAAAAAAATTTTTTTTTTAAGAAAACATTGTCCCCCCCCCGTTCCAGCTAATAAGTCTTTGCCACCAGTGAACAATGGTATGGATCTAAAGCTAAATATTAAAAGACCATGTCTACGTATGGTCTTCCTAGATTGCTGCTTTTTACTGTCATTCTTGAAATGTCTCCTCTGAATTAATCTCTTTAGGAATAAAGAAGAATGATAATACCATGTAAACTTTTGTATGTGTAGAAATCAGCAAAGCATATTTTATGCATTTAGAGAAATCACCTCTTCTGGAGCATGAACTTAGACGTGACTACTGTCCTTACGAAGCACTGTTTCAGACATTTCTTGGTGGAGCTACTACTTTTTTTTAAAAAAATATTTTATTTATTTATTTGGTTGCACCGGGTCTTAGTTGTGGCAGGCGGGCTCCTTACTTGTGGCTCACCAGCTCCTTAGTTGCGGCAGGTGGGCTTCTTAGTTGCAGCAGGCAGGCTCCTTAGTTGCGGCTCACCAGCTCCTTAGTTGTGGCATGTGAACTCTTACTTGTGGCATGCATGTGGGATCTAGTTCCCTGACCAGGGATCAAACCTGGGCCTCCTGCATTGGGAGCACAATCTTATCCACCACTCCACCAGGGAACTATTTCTTAACTACTGAATCATTTGTTGATTCTTTTGTTTCATTTAAAACCATTTAGTAAGTCTTTAAATACAATAAGTAACCATATTAAGAGAGATATGTATACAACTATGGTAATATAGATGTAAAATAAATACTTAGAATAACCTATGGGAAAACAGATGAAGTAGTTGATCAGTTTACCTGTTTGAGGAAAGAAAGATCTTGCTGACAAGGTAACTTAAGTATGGCATGAAATGTTGAGTGGTACTTGGCCAAATGGCAGACAGCTAAGGAAATTTCACATAAATGAAAAAAAATTCTAATATTTTCATGAAAATAATGAGTGGCCTCCTGTAGATAATGTTTGGAGTATGTGAACAAGAATGATTAAGAAAATGCATTATCTCTGAGGGATTTTTTTTGTGATCACAAAACAAAGTGAGTTTTGGTAAGCAATATCGAGGGAAATAGTATCTTATTTAGGTTACAAACTCACAAAAAGACTCTGTGCCTCTCTATATATGTGTATGTATGTACATATGTATGTATGTACCTACCTATCTTATCTATTTATCCATTCGTCTATCCACCTGTCATCATTCTACCTGTGTTGGAATTCACTTATACAATATTTGAATTGAAAAAGGGAATAATACTTTTTCCTGGAAAAGAAAAAGTGACTCTGATTTAGTTAATTGGTGTGACAAATAGGACTGGTATTGCCAATTATGTTGTATGGTGGACATTTTCCATACATTGAATAAGCTGGATCAAGAGGTCTAATATATTGAAGAAATATTTTTGAACTGCTTATATAATATGTTGAAAATGCATCCTTTAAAAATTACTAGCTCTTAAAAATATTAGACATGCTCTTAAAATACGCAAGAGAGTATAGAGTTTTTAAAATTCTGTTAAGATTATGCTACCAAAAAGTATAAAGATTGCTGAGTTAGAAAGTTATTGCATGGGGAAAGTTTCCAAAGTATGGACTTAGGTTTTGGAATCTCCACCAAGCAAACTGTTATTAATGAGAAATCATGTTTTAACCTTAGGATGTATTTGCTATGGTTTCGCTGATTGAAAACATAACTTTTGGATGAGCTATCTAGACTGTTCTTTCTCAGAATCAAAATTCTAATTCATTGTCCTATCAATAGAGGGCACTTTCTTTGTTGTGTTTAGATTTGAACTGAACTCTGGTAAACAGCAACCAGTATGATTGAGTTCACTCAAAGTCCTGGTGTTACCAATGGCATCACTTATCCTGAAAGTAACTCACTCTTCTATACCTGAATATGAGCCTGATTTCTTCTTTTTTGTTATCTTTACTGAGATTCGTGAAGAATCTGACAGCATAGGCTAGTTGTGTTAAAAATATTAATAAAGGGAGACTGTCATCCACTAGTAGCAAATTTCAACTGACTTGTATTGATTAAATAAATCATAGTTTTAAAATTTTATAGGCCCTGGAAGATACAAATTTTAATTGTTTTGGTCCAAACTTAAAATTGGTAGCATTTTAATATATCCTTTAGAAGATGCAGTGGCTAACTTAACTTACAAAATAATGAATATGAATACAATGGGTTAAAAATATTTAAAATCATTGTATAAGCCTTGAGTTATTCAGTGTAATTTGTCACCTACCAAGTTGTGTGGATAAAGACACATATCCACATTAATCACATTTAATATTTAATAAGCTACACACCCATGTAATAAACAATTTTATATTGAGTTTGAAATATTAACAAAAATTTCAAGTTTCTGTTTCTTATTTCCAGATCTCTAAAATTGAGACTGTTTCGTGTGTTTTCTGAAATGAAGCATTCTCTGAAATGTTCATAGCATACATAACTACTTGAAAGATGACAGAGGAGGGATTTCTTTGCATATAGATCTCAAACAGGGAGTTTCTCTAATTAAAAAAAAAAAAAAATTCACACAATACACTCAAAAGAAAGCAAAGAATTCCAGCGGCACAGCGTTCCAGGGTGTTTCCCTTGCCAAAAGGCTGTATGAGTTTTATGAATACATACTTGAGTTTTGTTTTAATTGTGATAGTCTTACTTTTAAATCTACAAAGAACAACTCAAATCCCCCAACACACACACACACACACACACACACACACACACACACACACACACA
>NW_021703776.1:33797054-34054720 GCF_005190385.1 Monodon monoceros | reverse complement strand
ACACACACACACACACACACACACACACACACACACACACACACACACACACACACTGTCTTACGTCTATACATACTATCATTATTTAGAGCATTAAGGTAAATAAACTATGTAAAATATGTATCATTAGGATTGGGAAAGTTCTTATTGGTGACAGCTGTAGCCATGAAATGTACTTGATCCTGGGATGGTGTGAAAACGATGAGTTAGCTGATTCAAGAACAGATGGCCCCTATTCACCCCATGTGGCTAAACACACAAATGCCAACCTCAGAGACGCCTTACCTTTGCCCTGTCTGTCCCTTCTAGGCTGGTTCTGTTATATTAGGGGTTATTGCCTTCTTGGCCCTCCCTGCAATCAGCTTTTGAAGTCCATGGCCAAGAAGGCAGCGTGAGACACCATTATGAGAGAGGTGTTTGCTTAAAGATATAGTCTGAACAAGATCCCATGGACCCCTTGATAATCTAGCAGGAAACCACAAACTCCAGCCAATATCTTCTAATCCCCTGAGGATTCGGAACTGCCCACCATAAAAACATAATGGGCTGTTTATCTGAGCAGCCAGGAGATAACATCTTAAAGTTACAGTCTGGGTTACAGACTGGTGACATAAAGCAATAAGAAATTCAAATACCTCCCTTGCCCTGGGAAAAACAAAATGCGAACAGCCCAGTGTATAGATACCACTGGATGCTCCTTTCTCATGCTAATGAGAGTCACAGTTTTCCCAACATTTTTCTGTTAAATAAATTAAATATACTTGGGAAGAAATGGGTGGACCCTGCCCCTTTCTCCATTTGCATGCTTTATACTATTTTTGAAGTTTGGGACTATGTTAGGAAATATTCCCACTGGCACAATCAAGTGAATTTTTGTGGCACATTTTGACTTCTTTTCAAAGATTGCTTAAATTCTGTGACATTAATCATGATTGTCTAATAAAATACTACAGTGATTCTCAACAAGATGTTTTATTCCCAGGGCTCCCATACTGCAACAGATCAGACGCTCATTATTACATATGTGTATGTGTGTGTGCATGTGAATAATATATTTTTTTTCTGTGGTTCTTTGTTTCTCTGCTGGGGCAGAATTAAAATATCTCAAAGTTTAAAAATTCTTCTCTAAAGGCCTGTTATTTGTCTGCATTGCTGACATTAGGAAAAAGAAAAGCTAGACTTGATATTTAAACTATGTCTATTGAACACATATTATAGTGGAGATTTTAGAACCATTTGTTTCTAGTGAGCCTGTTTGTTATTATCAGTCAGCTGGGAGAATCCTATGCCTATACAGGGTTTTCCTTTCCCCTTAAATAAATGAATCTCTGTGACTATGGATAGGGACCAAGTTAACCACTTAGTTGCTAGACTTCTCCCCACTGGATAATAAAGGTATTTTAGCATATATAAATATGACCATTACCTATGTTTCAACCAACTTGGTTCATTTTAACCATTTCCTGAACATTCAATAGGATTGTTTTCATAACCAAGCTTATTTAATTATAAAAATAGGCTCCATGTATCAGTCTAATATGCTTAATTTAGTAATCTTTTTCATCCTCAGACCTGCATGTATACATTTCTGATCTATTGTATTTAACAAGTAGCTTTCTTTTCCATTTCTCCCAGGGGGTAAGTCACATGATTTTACGTCAGACTCAGCTTAATCAGAAGCTTTGCCTGCTCTTACCTATTTATTTTCTTCTACCTTTTCAATAAAAACATAAAAGTGCTCTGAAAAGTATAGAAATAGCTTAAGAAACAACTGTGTTGCGCTGTTCAATAAAGCTACCTTCATGAGAGACTGCCCCTTTAGGCTGAAGCCTCTGGAACTGATCTCAAAGAGAATATACTCCATCCCAAACCATATTCCTTAAGGATGACTGAAAAGTGAGACATCTGCTCTCCTTGGGCATGTGCACTATGCTGCTTTCTCTTACAACTTGAAAACGTTTTATTAGCTTTAAGAATTTGTTTAATCAAATCCTCGTGGAAGTCCTTCTCACTCCTGGGGCTATTTAGTAAAATATGGATTAGGGCAAAGCGCTCTAATGTGTCTTGCGGAGAGTCATCATGGGGAGAGCCACCAAGGGATGGGGGATAGGAACAGTCTCCAGAAAACAGCTTTTAGCCAAAAAGAAGGAGAAAAATGGGGCTTTGGCAGGAAAAGCTCCTCATGTTTGGAACAAAACTATGAAAGAAAGTATGTCAGTAAAAAAGATTTCCCCAAAGATTCATTTGGAATAGAATTTTCAATATAATGAAGATAAAGCACTTTTTGAGAACCCCCTCTAATAATATTTCATTCCTAATAGAATTGCCTGTGAGCAGCTGAAACAAGGGCAGGGGAAGATATTTATTGAATAAATTACATCGTTGAAATAAATAAAAATATACTTACCTCAGTTAGACATCTTGTTGGATTTCCTAGAATGTAATAATTTTGCTGAGTAATCAAATTAGCACATAACAAAAGAAAAACACTCGATTTTAGTAACCGAGGAATAGGAAAGGTTGGGAGAAAGAAATTTCACACTGTAAGTGAAACACTTCTCTACCCTAAATGTGTTAGCGTTCTAAATTCAGGAGTCTCACTGATCTCGTTCCTTGGAGTGTTCTCTAGCGAGAATAGTCATCTACGGTGAGGGCACTTTTTTACCTGTGGTATTGTGCAAGGGATGAACAAAACAAGTTGTGCACAGATAACCCCTGCTTGTAGGAAAGGTCAGTCTGATATAATAAAGCATGATACAGAGTTATTCAGGGGGAAAGGAACAAATATATTCGGCAGTTTGCTTGCATGAGCTATTTGCAAACAATTTACATATTTAGGCCAGAGAATAAGTTTATTGATCACAGTAGGAGAAAGGGAACACTTTGAGAATTTTGATGGACTTTCAGCCTGGGAGTTAATTACAGCAAGGTCTGTGAGACTAGGCAAACCTGGATTTGTGTCCTGACTCAGCCTTGTGTAAGCTACGTGACTTTAGGCTGGTTGTTAACCTGTCTAAACTTCAGTTTCCTCATTTATTAAACAGAAATAACACTATACTCATAGTTCATTAAAACACTTGCATAGGGCCTAAGCAGTGGTAAGTTAGACCAGAATTACTAAATCGATAATGCTCCTCTCAAGCTTTAATCCATTTTCATCTTTCTTAACTTCTTTACTCCGTGGTCTTCCTCTTGCCAGTCTTACAAACAGACCTCCAGTAGAATTTCCTCTCTTGTACTTTCTGAAGATAAGCATAGAGTTTCTGTTTTTAACTTTCTTAATTTCCTTTTTTATCCCTGTCTCACTGAGTGCCAGTATTTGACCATGAAAAGGGTGACTTTTCATATCCTGGCAGGAAGCGTTGTTTTCTTGTCCTTGCCAGCCGTTCACTCTCATGTCTTCAGTCATCTTTCTACGAAATACTCTCGTACGTCTTAACTACACCTTAAACTAATATGGAGCTTTTATTCATTCCTAAGGTCTCTTCTCCCTTTCATTGTCAGTCACCATTAGTCAAGAACGTACCGGTTGGCTCGCTCTGGTTTGCAATCTTTGTAGTCCAGCACGCTGTTCTTCTATTTTATCAATCTGGAGTCACTTTAATGTTTCAAGTGGAATTGGAGCCAGATACCTCATATTCTGCTCACCTCCACATGACCTTTACACAACTGGCAAAGGATATAGAATCAGTATAATGCTGGCTATGACTGGGAACAGAGATTCTGCTGAATGTCCGAGACTGAACTACTCATAATTACAATAAGCATGATTCCTGTCTTTCCAAAAACACCCAACAATTGGAACACGTACAAGCTTTAAAATACCTTGAATAATTTGTAAATCAGCTATACTTCAGGAAAAAAAGAAGATGAAGAAAAGAATCCTACCAATTAAAACAAAAAAATTCCTTGAATAAAAAATATTATTTTCCCTATTTTTTAAAAATAGATAAAAGTTATTTTCTAATTTAGTAAGAAGTAGAACTTGACTGAAATGGTCAGGTTTGTTTTCTACTTCACGTGTGCCTGCCATATAAGTAGAAGATAATTATGAAAGACACACTGTTCTTCACACTCCCAATATATTACAAAAGGAGAATGAGCCTCTCTCCTTGGCTTGGTTTCTCTTTCTTATAAGGACACCATTCATATTAGATTAAGGCCCCACCTAATGGCATCATTTCAACTTAATCACCTATTAAGGATATTATCTCCAAAACTGGTTACATTTTGAGGTACTGGGATTGGGACTTCAACATATGAATTTGATGGGGGACACAGTTCAGCCCATAATATCGTCATGGAGATTAATGTCTATTTGAAAGAATAAGCAGTATATAGCAGGGATGAATTTGCTGTACACCCTTGGATTCATAAAATATTGTGCTGATTTATTGTTCTGAATCAAATTTGATCTGGCTTTGGGTTTCCCACTTGCTAGATCCTCAACAAAGGTCATTGGGGATCCCCCTAACCATCCCCAAAGTCATGCTGAGACCTGAGTGAGAGGGTAAAGGGGGCTTCTGTAGTTAAAGAGTTTCACAGGGGGCTGTAGCCTTCAGTCCATCACAGTTGCTGTTGTCCACTGTCCAGGCTGATGTGATCCATTTGAAGGCATGTATTTTCACTCACTCTGTGCCAAGCTAGGGCACAGGGATGCTTTTTGTTGTCCTTTGGCTCCTAATTTCACAAGCTCTTGGAGTGTTCTGTTGCTGTCAATATGCATATGCTGCCCCATCAGCGCTCCTGCCACTTCCAGAAAAACTGTCAAGGGAAGATAAAATTCCCTATCATTTCAAGAACCTAGTCTTTCATTTAGGGAATTTTATTTTATTTTATTTTTTAAATTAATTAATTTGTTTATTTTTGGCTGTGTTGGGTCTTTGTTGCTGCACGCGGGCTTTCTCTAGTTGTGGCGAGCGGGGGCTCTTCTTTGTTGTGGTGCGCGAGCTTCTCATTGCGTTGGCTTCTCTTGTTGTGGAGCACGGGCTCTAGGCCCACGGGCTTCAGTAGTTGTGGCGCGTGGGCTCAGTAGTTGTGGCTCACAGGCTCTAAAGCACAGGCTCGGTAGTCGTGGTGCACGGGCTTAGTTGCTCCGTGGCATGTGGGATCTTCCCGGACCAGGGCTCGAACCCGTGTGCTCTGCACTGGCAGGCAGATTCTTAACCACTGCGCCACCAGGGAAGTCCCTCATTTAGGGAATTTTAAATGCGTGCATTATTCTCTGTTTGCTCCCTACTTCACATCTCCAGCCTGCTCTGTGCCCACGGAGATCAACCTTTACAGTCTGCAGCCTCAGGGTCCCTTGATGCCAGATGCATGGAGCCCATGCCGGTACTGGCAGGAGCTCAGACGGCAAGAGGAGAGAGAGAGTGGAGTGTCTATTCCCTGACAGCTCCTCCTACCCACCCGGCCTTGGGCAGGCGCAACGTTCTTCTGCCTCAGATCACAGCTTCTCTCAGGGGGCCTTTTCCCCACAGCTCCAGATTGTCTCACTCTGTCTCCTTGCCCCCCAGCCCTAAACGTTGCAGTGGCTTTCCACTCGTGCAAGTATCACTCTAGCCTCAGTAAAACGTCCCTTTGTTTTTGTTTTTTGGGTTTTTTTGCGGTACGCGGGCCTCTCACTGTTGTGGCCTCTCCCGTTGCGGAGCACAGGCTCCGGACGGCGCAGGCTCAGCAGCCATGGCTCATGGGCCCAGCCGCTCCGCGGCACGTGGGATCTTCCCTGACCAGGGCACGAGCCCGTGTCCCCCGCATCGGCAGGCGGACTCTCTGGTGGAGATTGTCTTCTGGTATCTGGCAGCTTCTCATTTCCTCTGAACCATAAAAGCCATCAATAGCCTCAGAAAACCAAAGAACCTAGCACTCAGAACCCAAAGGCCTGGGATTTCTCTGTGAATAGAAGTGGGCAGCGTGTATGTGTGTGTGTATGGGGCAGGGGTGGGAGATGGGGGAGCAGGTGCTGGAAAGAAAATACTATCATTTTCCCAAAAGGAAGAAAAGACACTAATTAACATCTTAATAGATTGTTTTTCCATATACATCTGCAAGAAAGTTTAAACTAATAGTAGACAGGATAACTAAACCTTACTAACTCTTGTTTTATCATATATATTTGCATTTATTCCAGAGCTAAAATTCTATGAATTTATGGTTTTTGTGGGATAAGTGAGTGACGAAAATAAGTGCTCTAGGCTTTCGGAAGATCACTTCAAGTCAAGATGGTCAGGAATAGGACAGGTTTTATGAAGAAATGACATTCCAGAGACTCCATGGGTTGTCATAGACTCGCCTTACTGTGATGTTTGCCCTCTTCTACATAAAGTTCTCCTTTTTGTTTAGCAGAACGACCTCAGATCCTCAGCCTTTCCTTTCTCTGTAACGTGCTTAGTGGATTCTCTACCCTTCCTCCCACTTTGGCCAAATCGTCTGATCCTTGAGCTTCAGCAGAAATGTCCTCACCTCCTTGAAGAGCCTCCTTATTTCCCAGCTGGAAGAACTTGCTCTTGTTAACTGCTCATGATACTGTTGGCATCTCTTCTCTTGTTCATCCCCTTATCTTTTCTTGTTGTAGTCCACGACCTTGCCTTATGCCTCTTATTGGCCTGCAAGCCCTTGGGAATCTAATACAGCATCTTAGAGTAGGTAAATGTACACCAAGAATACCTTGACTCTTATAAGATAGATAAGATGTATTCAAGGCTCCTTTCCATAGAATTTGGAAAGCCCATTTCTCTCCCCAAGATTATGAAGTATCTAGGTTTGTTCTGGTGAGGTTAGTGGGATATTTATAGTTTCACAGATGTCTTAAAGGTTTTAAGCTCTGGAAAGCTCTCATTTGGATCAGTGAATACCAGAACTCTTGCCTTAGAGATGGGAGAGTTTAGGTATAAACCTGGGGAATGAGAGAATGTGGGATGAAAGAAAGATCTCTCTTTCATCTTCACATCAGGATCATCCTCACGTGAAAGAAGAAACCAACTCCATGTGCATCCAAAGACTTAGAAACTGCAGGCAGATGCTATGAAAACAAGGTCCAATAAAAAAACCCAAATGATCCCAAGGGTGTAGAATCCATCCTGCAGGATGTAGTTCTATTCAGCAGATGGAAAAGGTAGAGAAGGAAGGAGGTTCTCCCACAAATCACTAGAACACTCTGATTTGTTAAATGTTTCTCAGGTAAAATAGACAATTCACAGATTAACTGTCTATTAAAAACGTTTGTCACTAGGTGAGGAATAATAGGAATTTTAAATTAGTTAATTTGCAGGTGATGAAGTTTTGTCTAAAAAGATTTTTAAAGAGGGACACATCATAAGATGCTGTGATGCATATCAAGAGTACATCACTCATGTTATTCCAAGTTGAGTCATGCTGCTAGTGTAAGAATTCCCCACAGATGTTGTGGTGTCATATTATTTGACAGCCAAATTTGATTACAGGTGGGTCATACTGCAACCTTGAAGAGCAAAGTAGAATCCAGCAATGATGTCATTGTGGTCCATCCTTATGAGAAAGGCCATAGATCTTTGGAGCCATAGCTAGTTTATTCCTTGGAGAAGAGTAGACCAGTGATCCTCTGTCATGCAACCCAGTGATGTGAAACCAGATAATCCTGGAAAGAAAACAAAATGCACCAAAGGGCAACATGCATGGTATATGAGGCATTTAGAGTTTACTCTACTGTTGGTAGTGTAATGACTATTGGTAGAATAGTGATATCCTGAGAATAGGTATAAGTATTTAAGGTCATTTTCAGCATCATCCAGATACAGAATAACCTTGAAAATCAAGGTTAAAGGTGACTTCCATAGAATTGGTTCTGATCAAATTTGTACCTATAATGTATGCCATAGTCATAGTATATTTTACTTTTCATATGTAGTATACATATCTAATATATTTTAGATATTTTTACAATATCTTCCATGATAGTTTATTTTATTCTAAAGGAAAAGACATACTTTCTTACACTGTCTCTTAACATATGGAAGGAAAATATCCTCATATGGAGCCCATTTGTAAATGTTGCATGGAATTGTTGGCATCTCACAAATGTATGTATATTTTTTAGAAGATTAATATTCTAGAAGTAAGCATAATATAAAAGCTAAGAGCCACACCAGTTACACTGTTTTTATATAGTCAGTGCTTGGTAATTTTTCATTGACTATATAGATATGAACGTTAGAATATATTTGGATCTAGCACCATAGCTGAGTGATCTTTGGGAAGGTATTTCTTTTTCTGTTTTGTTTTCTCATCTATGAAAATTGTCGTAAAAACCCACATGTTTAGGTTATGAGAATTAAATGAGATAATGTTTTAAAGCTTTTTAAAAACTACGAAAGTATCTTAAAAGTGGGCGAAAGTATTATTATTATTATGCGGTTTTCTTCTTCATCAGTAGGTAAGAAACCTCTACAAGTGTGTTATGTGTCAAGTTAACATTTTCACTGGAAATCAGTCTAGTTCAATGATTCTCAACCAGAGGTGATTTTGTACTCCAGAGGATGTTTGGCAATGTCTGGAAACATTGCAGCTGATACAACTAGATTGTGCTACTAGCATCTAGTGGGTAGAGCCCAGGGATGTTGCTAAACATCCTGTAAGGCACAGGACGGTTCCCTACAACAGGACGGTTCCCTACAACAAAGCATTATCTGATCCAAAATATCAGTAGTGTGGAGGCTGAGAAATATTGGTCTAATTTTTAATTATAAAAAACTTGTGGGCTTCCCTGGTGGCGCAGTGGTTGAGAGTCCGCCTGCCGATGCAGGGGACACGGGTTCGTGCCCCGGTCCGGGAAGATGCCACGTGCCGCGGAGCGGCTGGGCCCGTGAGCCATGGTTGCTGAGCCTGCGCGTCCGGAGCCTGTGCTCCGCAACGGGAGAGGCCACAACAGTGAGAGGCCCACATACCGCAAAAAAAAAAAAAAAAACTTGTATGTGTCATTAATTGTAATGATTCTAATAAAAATTAGAATAATCTCCTTGCTAGAATTTGGGAAAAGGCAGATTTGTGCTGAACCTAGGTAGGCCTGAGATTTAGGTATTTCAGTTTCACTAAGGACGTGCTCATGCTCTCTAAAAATGATGTTACACAAGAGCTTAGGTGGTATGTTTATACTGATGTTCTCATCCCTGTACTACAAATAATACTAGTCTTAAATATTAGAAAACTACCTAAAGAGGAATTTTCAGTGAAAAAGTTCTATTTAGTTGTAGCACATACAACTGAAATTTTCTCTGCTTAGAAATTTTGTTTGTCTTTTGGGCATTGAGGGGAATCTAGCATTCTTGAGAACTAGACCAAAGGCTATGTAAGTATATATAAATAATGCAGTCTTTTCAACACATGGCTAATTTCCATGGTCAAACTTTCTCCAGTTCTTATCCAAATCTCTTCCACATCCCTTCTGGAGAAAGAGATCTTAATTTTCTGTCTAAAATCTGTTTGTATTCAAGACAGTCATTCATATCAGAATAATAGAATTTAAACTACTTGACAGAGAAATGTTTTTCATTTGTAGATGGAGGCTGCTGTCAAAGTAGAATGAGAGGAAGTTTGGCAGCCCATCTGATGATTATTTAATACTTAAGGGATTAGGCTACTTGACATACTTGGTACCCCCCTTCCAGACACTTAACAGTCCAGGATTCTAAGGTAATGACATAGCAATAGACACTTTACTCCCCTCTCCTTTTAAAAAATGAAATTATGTACAGTTTTCTTTCTGTTTCATTTGGACCACGTGTGCCTGATCCTGTGCCAGAAAATAAGAGGAATCTTATACCAACCTTCCTAATTACTGTTGACATCACAGAGTATGTAAATTTTCATTAAAGCCTTGAGAGGTGGTTCAGTAGATGTGAAAATGCAGTTTTATTCTAGGCAGAAAAGAAGTTAAAACCCTGGAAGCTGGGAACGTAAAAAGAAAGTCAGTATGTTGAAAAACAGTGAAGAGATTGAAAAATAGCATGCAGTTAAGGAGGTTTGAGGAGTTTCAGGCTGCAGGCAAGTGGAAATAGTAGAAATAATTACACGTATTCTCATTCTCCCCTTCCATGCTCCCCACAAAAGGAAGACTGACAAAAATAAATTCCAGCTTTCAATTCTTACTTGAATTTACCCAAGATAAAATATAAAGTGATCATTGTAAGTTGTAAATTAGGTATTTTGAATAATTTAGGTACAGAGGTCAATTAGTGGTGCAGGTAAATGTTTGAAAGGTAGCTCTCTAAAAGAGACAAACAAACAGGCCTGTGGTGTAATACTTGCACGTGGCCAATTTCAGCTACCAAAGTGAAGTCACTAACACAAGTTAAGAAGAGATGTGCAGTAGCAAACCGTTACATAGTATTTCCAGCAGAGGAATACAATAGATATAAATAACCCCAGGAGCATATACAGTAGCAACTGTGCTGAAAGATTAGGAAATGATGAGTTTTGAGTATTTAATACCTTTGTTTTTAATATGTTTTAAATTGTAAGCTTATATAATATTTAATAATGGCTGTGCTTGCAGAGTCTCTGAAAATTTAGCCACCAGTTCTCAGAAGTGAGTATAAGCTGACCAGTGATGGGGATAGTTCTTCCAACTTCCCACATTACTTTGCTCTGTGGAGTTGGAACTTGACATAAAAGATGATGAGTAGTCACTGAAGGTCAGTACTTTGGATGAAACCATCGTTTTTGAAATTTTGACCATTAAAAATATAGCAGAGAAGAAACCCTGCAGGAGAAATTTCACTCTAACAATGGAAAGAGGTAGAATAAGGTATAGCAGTATTAAGAAAGGTTATAAATATTACAGTACTTTATATGATAAAACCAATACAAGATCTACAGAAAAAATATAGAAGGAGGAAAATGACTGGGGCAACTAAGAATCTTTTAGCCTATTCATATTTGCATGTAGATTTTAAAGGGGCTGTTGGATTACACAATTCAGGTGCACCTTGTTCAGGTAAATAGGTATGACCTCTGAATGACAACATTAAATCAGTTTGTGTGTGGTGTGTGTTTATGTGTATGTGAGTGTGTGTGTGTGTGTGTATGTGTGTGTTTGTTTTCAAATTTGGCATCTACCAGACAAAATTTGAAATGCAGTTTTTATTAAGAATCCTTGAAACCTTTAGTAATGATCTTTTGCAATTAGAGCATGAAAACGAAGTAGACATTTTCTCTAGACTGCCTGAAAATTTAAGGTACATTTTTGTCTTTCTGCCAAGAGAATTGGGTACTTTAAGAGCTAAACCCTATATTGCTATGGCTTTTATCAAAAAGTTTCCATTTAATGTATTACTCTGGATTTTCCAGTTCCTTTCTTGTCTTCAGAAAACCACAATGAACTATTTTTTAGTTGATTAAAATAAAAGTAGAATGCTTCATCTTGGAGGAGAAAAGAATAACTGAAGATCGAGCTTAAAGGGAAAAAAATTACAAAAAACTATGTGCCACAATGAAGCTTTGAAAACAGAGGCCATAAAAAAATGAAAGAATGACAATTTGTAAATCAGGAGTCCCGAAGTTCTGTTTCATGATTATGTTGCAGTTTAATTTCTTTATATCTTTCTGCCATTGTTAAAAAAAAAAAAAAAAAAGCAGCCAGAACTTCAAAGGGACTCTGCATGTGTTCCGAATCAGGGCTTCAGAGCTGATGTCTGACAGCCCAGAAATTAAAAGGAAATAAATGTGCTGTTTAAACTCCCATTTTTTCCAACAACAACAACAACAAAATCACCTTTTCTGTATTAAGAGTTTTTTTTTTTTTTCTTTGCTAACTTTAAAATTCTGTCCCCTCAGATATTTCCTCATTTGCCAATTACGGGCCTGGGTCCATGGAGTGCAGCATTCTCATGGACTTCAGAGAGAATTTTCAGACAACCAGAGGGGATGTCAAGACTTTGGGATCAGCCTTTGTGACTTTTTCTATACGTTAAAACAGATTCCCTCCTCAAAAAAAAAAAAAAAAAGACAAAGAACCATAGTTGTTAGGCCATGCCCAAACACCTGTGTTTGACTGTTCTTACATTTTCTTGGGATGACGGAAACAGACATCCCAAAGAACAAAGACAGGCTCAGGATGGTTTGTGTTTGAAAGTGCACTAGCGTGGATATGAAACGTCAGTCAGCAGCCAGAGATTTGGCAGCCATTTCTTGGAGTTCCGAAGAGAGTAATTAGAGTTTGACCTGGAGAGCTGTGCTGCATGGGGGTACAGATGAATCTTTCGCTCGGGAAGAATCATGGATGTAAAGGAACTAGGTTTCAGTTCCTTTACAAATGAGAAAGTGAAGACGCTGCATCTCAGAGTGGCAACATGATTCGCTCAAGATAACACAGTAAACTGGTGTCAAATTTTGGTGAATTCTATATCATATGTCTAATGAGGTGGCTCTTGGGCTTTAGAGAGAAAGGGGCACATAAACATTTTGGGTTTAGGTGGTGCTTTCTACCTCCCTATGAGAACCATTATTCTCAAACCTACCTTTTAATAGATATTAGCAAACGGCCAGGAAATGTGGGCATACAGCAGCCAGGAGCAAAGAGCTTCCCCGCCACATCTTTGCAAAGAAAAGCAAGCCACCCTGGGAATACGCTAGATTTAATGCGCTTGGGTTCTTTCTCTCATCTCTCACATGCCATCTCACAGTCTGCACATCTGGCCTGCAGAGTATCCCAGAATGTTTATTTCCGGACCTGAGAGGCTTTCCTGAGCGTGGCTCGGGTAGAGTCTACATTTTGTTCATGTTAAGTCACATCTCCAGAGGAAGGAGACGATCCACTTCAGTATTCACATTACATTTCAAGTTCTGCAAGCACACGTGGTAGAGAGAAACGAGTCAGTAAAGGTGAGCTGAAATGCTTTCAAAGTTCACAAATAGGAAATCTTCCTACATTCCTTGGGCAAAAGCACAGAGAATGCCAAAGCACTGATCTCCCTGGCTCGACTGTCACAATGTTTGCAGTCAGTCAGGACTAAAAACTCAGATCCAAGTATAGGCACTGCTCAATCTCAATGTCCCTTTGGACATGAGAATGAGGAACACTGGCTTTTTATTTATTCAGTAAATACGACTGTTTTGGTTTGGATGACAGGTCAAAAATTGGGATGTTGAACAACTCCTTCAGAATATCACAATTAAATTGAAAATAAAAAAGACACGCAAGAAAAGACAGTACCTGGTTAAGTGAATTCTGCAGGGAAAATGTATAGTGATCAGGGAAAGTTCTCTAAGAGTAGTGACAGGGGGCAGCAGAGCTGGCTCTTGGATGATGAATTAAATATAAATAAGAGGAGAAGGGAAAGCAGATGGAAAGAAAGACATAAGTAAACATCGCATTTGCTCTCTCCAGCAACCATTTGTTGCACTTTGCTGTGTCCTCACATTGTGCTTAAGCAGAAATGTGCAGTCTTCCGTGTATTCACCATAATCTCAAGTGTTATTTACTCCGAATTCACAGAAGAAGAAATGGAGACCCAGGAAAATTAAAGAACATGCCTGAGATGTCACTGGTGGCTCTTACCCAAAGCAATCTCCGGAAAGAAAGCATCTTTAGGATCGTCAGTTTAACAATATGGCATATTGGGGCCTGGATTACCAAACCAGGTAGTTTGAGCATTGTCATTGGCAGATGTTAAGGGGATTTTAGGAGGAGAAGCTGTGGAAGATGGATCATGGATAATATTTAGACATGTTCAGTTAGAGTCGAGTGTGGATGTATAAAGAAATGCCCTACTGGGCAATTTGTAAATGAGAATTAAATCTAGAAAAGGAGGGTAAGGAGAGATGGAGATTTCAGTCTTTGACTTTAGTGATTATGGATGTAAATGATGTAGCAGTGAAAGGATTCACTGATAGACAGCGTTTGCAGAGGAGGAGTGGAGTACTGAGGGCAGAACTCTGGGAGTACCCACATTTCTCAGGAGGAAGGGGGTAGAGGAGCTAGCAGCTAGACTCTGAACAGGAAAGGAAGGAGGGACACCTGAGAGTATGATGGCGTAAGGCCAGTTGAGAAGAGCGTTTTATAAAGCAGGGGAGAAAAAATGTTGATACAGAAAGTCAGTATCGTTCAAGAGACATTCTCTAGGGCTTCCCTGGTGGCGCAGTGGTTGAGAGTCCGCCTGCCGATGGAGGGGACACGGGTTAGTGCCCCAGTCCGTGAAGATCCCACATGCCGCGAAGCGGCTGGGCCTGTGAGCCATGACCGCTGAGCCTGCGCGTCCGGAGCCTGTGCTCCACAACGGGAGAGGCCACAACAGTGAGAGGCCTGCGTACCGCAAAAAAAAAAAAAAAAAAGGGAGACTGGGGTGCAACACAGGGCAGGGAAAGGGTGAAATACCAGGTTGAAATTCTACTTTGTATACAATTTCATGACAGCCCAAACCTGGAGTAACAATGAAGTCTATTATCTTTATTTCGATGTCTGTTTGTCTTGTTGATAAGCAAAATAAAACTGGATCTATTTTGCTTGTGTCTTGGTATGCTTAAATTGTTGACTACTACAAATATCAAAGGATCAACCCAAATGGCAGAGCTGGAAGGACCCTTCACGATCTTGTAGTCACATGGCTCTGAAACGTAATTCAAGGGCCTTATTTTAAATGCAGAGTCTGGGGGACTTCCCTGGTGGTGCAGTGGTTAAGAATCCGCTTGCCAGTGCAGGGGACATGGGTTCAATCCCTGGTCCAGGAGGATCCCACATGCCGCGGAGCAACTAAGCCCGTGTGCCACAGCTACTGAGCCTGCGCTCTAGAGCCCACGAGCCACAACTACTGAGCCCGAGTGCCACAACTACTGAAGCCCATGTGCCTAGAGCCCCTGCTCCACAAGAGAAGACACTGCAATGAAAAGCCCGCTCACCTCAATGAAGAGTAGCTCCTGCTCGCTGCAACTAGAGAAAGCCCACACACAGCAACGAAGGCCCAACGCAGTCAAAAATGAATAAATTTAAATGCAGAGTCTGGGTCTCACCCCAGAGATTTGGATTTTAACTTGTTCGGGAATGAGCCTCAGGAATCTGCATTTTAATAAACACCTACATGATTCAGATTAGCCAGAGGTTAACCTCACTTTAAGAAATACTTAATCCAACCCCTTTAATTGATCCATAGAGAAATTAAAACCTAGAGATGGGAATTAGCTTTATCCAGCAGAACTCGAATTTAGTTGGTAACATTCTTTTTTTTTTTTTTTTTTTTTTTTGGCTGTGTTGGGTGTTTTTTTCTGCATGCATGCTTTTCTCTAGTTACGGGAAGCGGGGACTACTCTTCGTTGCGGTGTGTGGGCTTCTCATTGCGGTGGCTTCTCTTGTTGCAGAGCACGGGCTCTAGACACGTGGGCTTCAGTAGTTGTGGCTCGCAGGCTCAGTAATTGTGGCTCACGGGCTTAGTTGCTCTGCGGCATATGGGATCTTCCCGGACCAGGGATGGAACCTGTATCCCCTGTGGTGGCAGGCAGATTCTCATCCACTGTGCCGCCAGGGAAGACCCGATAACATTCATTTTTATTGTTGATTAATGTTACCCAAACTCAGAATCAGTAGTGCCACACTGGCTCTGTCACTGATGTTTCACAAGATAGACTAGATAATCTTTTCTAGAAACTAACATTCCTTAGGCAGTAAGACTCAACAGATGGGTGGATTTAAGGAGCTGGCAGAGAACATCTGGGTATCTCTCAAGAGAAGTCATTTTTCCTTAATGAATTTGAGGTTGAAAGTTTTTATGATGAGTTACACAACTCTTTTGAGACATAATAGTTATGATAAAAGGCACATTCCTTTAACAGTCATTTTAAATTTATTTAGTCATCTGTTATTAGTTAGGTAATTTTGGTCACTCAGTTCTTTTTTTTCTTGAAGCTATGACGCTTTTGATTGGGATAAGAAGAATGCCAGTGGTCATACCTTAATAAAATTCCCACATTTTTCAGTTGTGGATCAGGCTGTTAATATCCAGATTCTGCAATTTTAACTATTTTTGGTAAACCTGTACTGACACTTTAAGGGAGGAGCAATAGACTAGACAGGTGCATATCTGAAGTGTATTCCAGCTTGACTCCCAGCCTAGTGTATCTGTAATGGTCTTTAGTTTGAAAATCGGTTGCCTAATTTCATTACAGACTCTTTTTTTTTTAATTTATCATTTATTTATTTTATTTATATTTGGCTGCATCGGGTCTTGGTTGCAGCTTGCGGGGTCTTTGATGAGGTGCACAGGCTCTTCATTGTGACGCTCTCGGGTTTCTCTCTAGTTGTGGCGTGTGGGTTTTCTCTCTCTAGTTGTGGTGTGCAAACTCCAGGACCTGTGGGCTCTGTAGTTTGTGGCACACAGACTCTCTAGTTGAGGTGGATGAGCTCAGTAGTTATGGCGTGCGGGCTTAGTCGCCCCGCGGCACGTGGGATCTTAGTTCCCCAACCAGAGATCGAACCTGCATCCCCTGCATTGTGAGGCAGATTCTTTACCACTGGACCACCAGGGAAGTCCCTCATTACAGACTCTTATTGAAAGACATCCATGACCTCCCAGTTCTAATGATTCTGGAATTATCAGCAGATTATGCTCCTTCATTTATTCTGATACGTAGTCTAGACTTTGGACTAGCTGGACTCCAGCTAGTCCCCAAAGTCCTGAAAACTCTTCTTTATCTTTGATCTACCCATTCTGACACTGGCCTCTGCTTAGTTCACTCTGTCAACATTCAATGCTACAGTCTTGTCATCTTTCAGGTCTCTTAAGTGCCTTGAAGTATTTGACCTAAAAAGCCACCACGCTCCCTGAAATACTCTGTTTTTGCCACATTTTAGAGTATCTTATGTAAGTTGGATATTGGGCCTCATTGTGCCTTAAGATGCAAGACCTCTAGCATGATCTAGGGAAGACTCCTTTTTCATGTTCCACATCTCCAGCTCGGGAAAGCAGGAAAAAAGTACAGGATAAAAATCGTGATGCAGTGTACTCTGGAATATTTCATTCCTCCCCCCCGCCGCCCCAAAATGATAGTTATATACTGATGGATATGTGAGGAAGTTCCTATTTTCATCTACCTGTAATTCAGTTAATGATTTTTTTTTAATGGCAGGTGGAAAGAGCCTGTAACAGACAAAAACTACTTTGATAATAAATATTTAAAATAAACACTTTTTGGTTTCATGTTGGCAAGTTGAATCATGGCATTTGTAAAGATTGTATAGGATTCTGGCCACAATTGCACTACAGATTTTCTACCACAATGTTGGAGAATAGGCTACTATTTTTTTAAAGAGCTACCTTACTGGTCTTACTAGATTCTCACGGGTTTTGCTAAATACTATACTTTCCTTTGTAAATGTTCTTTAAATATTTCAATTAAATGGTGATTTATTTTAAAAATCAGCAATAACAAATGTGTAATAGAAGCCAAGTATTACAGAATGCTTAATCTTTGACAGATACATTCAGAGCCATTTCATATTTATTTAACATACAATTGCTGTCTAATTTAATCTAAATTAAATGGTTGCTTGAAACCTATAATTCAGAGGCTTCCTGAACTTCCTTTTATGGCAGGAAAAATAAGAAATCATCAGTTTTGCCCCGAGGGTAGAAACTTATCTTTTAAAATCAGGTATTTCTTTTTTTGAAATTAAAAACCTGGGTCATTTGGGAAATGGAATTCCAAGGAAATGTTTTTGGCAATGAGACTTATGTCCATTGAGACGTGGGTTCGAGCCCTGGTCCGGGAAGATCCCCCATGCCATGGAGCAACTAAGCCCATGCACCACAACTGTTGAGCCTGCGTACTGCAACTACTGAAGCCTGTGTGCCTAGAGTCCGTGCTCTGCAACAAAAGAAGCCACCTCAATGAGAAGCCCACGCACCGCAACGAAGCGTAGCCCCCGCTTGCCACAACTAGAGAAAAGCCTGCACACAGCAAGAAAGACCCAACACAGCCAATAAACAAATAAATAAATTTATTTTAAAAAAAAGCAATTAGTCATGAAGTAACCACAAGGACACGTATAGTGGATAGACTTTTTGGCAGTGGTCACTACAAGAATTGCCATGACCATCATTATCTGAGCTGGATTTGGGGAGTGCCATCATGAATTAATGCTATAACCAACGTTGAAAAGCAAGCTTAGTTCCAAGGGTTAATTCAAAAAGAAATTAGGGGTTTTAGCAGGGGGCAAGTAATATATTTCTTTTCAAAGTGATAATATCAGAAAACCAAAGTGGATTTTTTTTTCCTGAAAATCAGTTTTTATGAATGTAAGTTAAAGCTTGATTAAGAAGAATGGGTAACAGTCATTAACTTTTGAGGAGTGTTATTCAGGCACAGTTGGTGCCGTGACTGTAGCATTAATACATTGAACTAGTACTTCAGTATGTGGATTCAAACACAGCTGAGAGGTTTGAAGGACATGTGCTGGAATCAACAAACCACTTCCTTATTACAGCTTTGCCATTGTCTGTGTTGCTTGGGCAAGTTAATTTCTTTTTAACTCATTCTCCCACTTGGGCAGTTGTGATGATTAAATGAGATAATGTGTTTCAAACACATAGCATGGTACCTGGTGATGGTAGCTCTCACTAACATTAGTTCCTAAGTGATGTAAGGAAAGGGACTGTCTTTGTTATGCTTAAAACTATATCCTCATTGGCCAGCACAGTTCCTGTATTCTACTTTCACTCTGTAAAACTAAATTAATGAAATTGCTTACAAGTTTCATAGAACTGTGTAAGAAACAGTCTGTGACAGGGACTTGAGTTTTCTTTGTGGCTTGTTGTATTTCTTTGGACCTAAACTTTTCCCCTGGCTGCTCCCCCAGCCAATCTTTGAGAAAGATTTTTTACGTGTACTGGTCACAGTATATTTTTTAAAACATTAAGAAAGGAAAATAGTTATTCTGTAGTCGGTATATTATACGAGCATGACATTTTTCAGGGCTTTGCTTTTCTTTACTTTTCTTCAAAAATTGCTCTCCAGTATCACCATGGGCCCTGAATCCAGAAAGTTGGGTATTGTAATTTAAGAGTGTGGACTCCAGAGCCAGAAGGTTTAAATCCTACCTTTGCTGTTTTACCTTGGACAATGTGCTTTAACCTCTCTGTGTTTACTTCCCATCTCTAAATTGAGAATAATGGTAATACCTCTTTCATATCTGTGTGTGTGTGTGTGTGTGTGTGTGTTAGCTGTGTTGAACATTAAATAAGTTGTAAAAAGCCTACCCTGCAATAAGTTCCACATACACTTCAGCTATTAACACACATTCATCCAGGTCTATAAAGTCAGCTTCAGGTCTCTCTACTATTTATACATCAGTCATTTAATTAACATACTGAGAATGCCAAGCACTGTACTAGGCATTGGATATACAAAGCCAGGCAAGATGTGGTCCCTGTCGTCTAGCAGTTTATAACCTCATAGGGTGAACTCACAAATTAAGGACTATAGAGAGAAATCAGTGTGAAGGGGGCACATAGGAACAATTCTGCATTGCCCACGGGGCTCAGGATGTTGCTTACACTAAATTTAAAAGGTGAGTAGGAGTTAGCTGGATGTGGACAGGACATTTCATCAGTGGAAGCTCAGAACTGTGGGCATTGTTTGGTTGCTGTGTTCATCAAATTGTATAAATAGTTACGTCAAGGGAAGAGTAAATGTGGGGACATGACAGAAGATGGGGCTGGAGAGAGAGACCACGTCTTGAAGGCTTTGAATTTAATCCTGAAAAATGTGAGAAGCCAACGACAAGTGGTTGGGTGGCTGGTGTATGGAGGTCACTGCTCTCTGAAAGTGAGCCTAGAGTTTTCTGCTGGGATGCTTGCCCATCTCCAGGCCCAGGGTCTTCTCCTAACTTGTACACTCTTTCAGCTGTATAAGCCCTCCCATAGTTCCTTAAGCACAAGATGCGTTAGTTAGAAAAGGCTTGCAATGTCCAATTTGACGTGGCCAGCGATCATACAGAGCCCTTGGTTCTTTAGAAGAGTTCACAGTTCTTGAAATCTCTCTGCCTGGAAAAGGTCACCTAATTTACATAAACCCGGGTTCATCCAGGACTGGGATTCTCCTGTTCTTTTAAACAAAGTGACCCACAGATTTTGGCTTTGGTTCAGAGTAACAGAGAAGCTAGCAGCACTGACTCTATTTGAAGTATCTCATCATGACTGAAAATTCATCATAACCTTATTTTCTTCTAACAACCCACTTCTTCCAGATCCAGCAGACACTTTGTTCAGGCATTGTCAAGGTATGTGTCTTATTCCTCAGCATACTGGCAATTGGCACTTACTGGGGGAAATGGGTGGAGAATAGCGAGGACAGATGAACCCTTTGGGCACATGGTGACATGCATTGGTTACTTCATCTTATTCTAAGTGAAAAGTAGACATGCTTTATGTGTGTGGGTTTTTTAAAAAATTATTTGGGGCTCTTCTCACTTATTTTAAACAGGCAGTAGGGTCAGTGGTTAAGGCCTCAGAGTCTAAAGCCTGAGTCCTGACATTACTATATTGTAGTTGTGTGCCCTTGGGAAAGTTACTCAACTTCTCTTTGTTTGCCCCTCTAGAAAGTTGGATACTGTCTGTAGCTACCTCATAATGTTGGTGTGAGGACTGAATGAAACATCTGTATGAACCCCAGGACCTGGCACAGGATAACTATTTTAGAATTGTTCATTGTTGTAGTTACCATTACTATTCCAACTTTCCCTACACTTTCACTTTTACCTCATGAACTGTTATTCTGTTATCGATTTATCTTACGCCTATAGCATATTCAGGGATATGTGAAAATTTATTAACTCAACACATCATCCTTTTTAAAAATTTTTATTTATTTATTTATTTATTTGTGTCTGTGTTGGGTCTTCATTGCTGCCCGCGGGCTTTCTCTAGTTGCAGTGAGCGGGGGCTACTCTTTGTTGTGGTGCACGAGCTTCTCATTGCGGTGGCTTCTCTTGTTGCGGATCATGGGCTCTGGGTACACAGGCTTCAGTAGTTGTGGCTCGCGGGCTCTAGAGCACAGGCTCAGTAGTTGTGGCTCACGGACTTAGTTGCTCTGCGGCATGTGGGGTCTTCCCAGACCAGGGCTCGAACCGGTGTCCCCTGCATTGGCAGGTGGATTCTTAACCACTGCTCCACCAGGGAAGCCCCACCATCCATTTATTACCTCACGGTTCTGTTAGGTCACAAGAACTGGGCTCTCTGCTTCTGGTCTTACAAGGTTGATATCAAAATATCAGCCAGGTTGGCTCCTTATGCTGGAGGTTGTAAGGAACAATCCTCTTCTGAGTTTATTTAGTCCCTTGCATTTGTAGAACTGAGGTCCCCATTTCCTTGTTGGCTAGAAGCTACCAACATTCCTCCTCACATTGTCTCTTACATTTTCAAACCATCAGTGGTTCATCAAGTCCTTCTCATGCTTCAAATCTCCCTAACTTCTTCTTCTTATAATACCAACTAGAGAAAAACTCTGCTTTAAAGGGCTCATGCGGGACTTCCCTGGCGGTCCAGAGGTTGAGACTCTGAGCTTCCACTGGAGGGGACATGGGTTTGATCCCTGATCTGGGAACTAGGATCCTGCATGCTGCGTGGCATGGCCAAAAAACATTTTTTTTTAATTAAAAAAGAAAAAGGGCTCATGCGATTAGATTATCTTAGCCAGCCCCCTCCAGTTCCCCCTGACAGTGCCTGAAATCCTCCCTTTGATTTACTCAAAGTCAACTGAGACATCTTTTTGCCGTACCACAGGAGTATACATTATATGCACAGATTTCATCCACACTCAGAGGAGACTGTATTATACAAGAGCAAAAGTTATTGGGGGTCATTCTGAGATTTCTGCCTACCATACTATCTAATTGAAATGGAATTAAGTAAACTTAACTAGAATACATTCATTCCATATTCATTCATTCTTTCTGTAGCATGTACTGAGCATCTACTATGTACCAAGCTAGGTGCTAGATTTGAATGTATTAATTCTGGCAGTTTATATTTTAGAAAAAATTTTAAAGAGTAGGATTATCTGGAAATATGGGTTCCTGTTCTCCAAACTTATTTTTCCATTCCCCATTTTGCTGTCTGGAACTGTAATATATATGGTCCTATGTGAGCATAACTGAGTAATTCTACAACTAAGTTTACTAGTAGAAAAACCAAATGAATGAAAAAAATGATACCATTTAGAATACTTTGCCTGTTTACCTAAGAGAGCTTTTGAATCACGAAGAGGGCTGATGGGCTGGTGAGGAAGTAATAGTTATTGATATTGCCTAGATGTGAAGTGCTGGGTGGGTGCATTTTACATATATTATTTCACTGAAACTAACCAACATGACTGTTCCTGTATCAGAAGTGGGAAGCTGAGGCAAAGATATACAAATGCATACCACTGCAAACGTTTGAATATGTCCTCTATTATCTTCTGAGTTTCTTCTAAACAGATGTGTGTCTTCCATCTATTAAGCTTTATAAAAATGTGTTTATTTTATAACAATTATCTTTCTCTATGTCAAATTTTATTTATCCATGTATGTGCCCCTTATATGTAATTTCTCTGGAAGCAGGAACTATATCTTATTCATCCACGTATTTCCCTAGTTATTGTTAGAGTGTGTGCTCAGTAAATACTGGTTGAATTTGAGTAGTGCAAAGTACTGTAATGGGATCATCATTGCTTAGCATGAGTCTGTCCTGCTCTTGTTCCATCCCACTTGGCCAATTTTGCGTGAGCGTCGATGAGAGAATAGATCCCATGTGTTTAAAGCATTATTGAAAACAGCAGTAAAAGCTAGTGATTGGCAAATCAAATTGCAGTTGGGATTTGGCAAAAACAATTTTGTTGAGGGGTGGGAAGGAGTGGTCCTATGATATCCAAAAGCATTTTCTAGGGATTTTTATCTCCTCACTGGTTTTATATTTGTGTATTTTAAGGGAAATTTAATTCACATGTTTCTGGATCATTTACACTTAACACACCAAAGCAATGATTTGTAAAAGCCATTTGGTGTCTAGGAACTCTTTTTAAAGTTCCTTTTGAACTGGAAATCATGTCTGAAAAAATGGGCAGTCTTAATATCTATTAGGTTGGCTGAATAGTGGGAAATGCTTTGGGTTCTCACCCCAACTCTGTAGTTAACCATTTGCCTTGATAATTGACCTTTCTGAGTCTTAGTTTCCTCAACCTTAAAACGAAAGGATTGGAGTATTTAATCTTAAAATTCATTTCTAGATCTTAAGTTCTATGGTTGAACTCTTTTATTCAAAAATATAAAAACTGAATACCTGCTATGTGCCAGGTTCTGTTCAACGTACAGCATTTATATATATATTGAGGTGGCTTTTTATGATTAGATACTTATTTCAAATCTGTGAGGTAGAATAAATAATCCGTAGTTGTATTTACAGGTGAGAAAACTGAGGTTCATGTATTTGAAGTATCAGATTTATATATAAAACTGTGGCACATAGTAGGCATTTAGTAAATAAACTGTTGATTTGTAGATAGATGGATCATGGATGGACAGACAGATGGAAGGGTGGATGGTCAAAATGCCAGTAAACCTTTCTTGCCATTTTATTCTCAGGAATTCCTGAGGATAAATATTTTTAAATTTCATTTTTCCAAAATACTGGCATTGAAGTATTCTCTTGTCTCAGATTTTGTTTAGGATACAAACCAACTATTCATTTGTTTTCAAAAGGTGCTGAGAATATAAAGTTACTTCCTGGAGCGTCACTGACTGGAACAGTAAAAGGATTTTTACTGTACTTGAAAGTGCCTTCTTTAAAACATATGCAATATTTATAGGCCTGCTTGGAATAAGCCAACTGAAAGATTTAATGATAATAATCTCCTTAGTTCTTCTAAAATTGATTTCCAGTTTCAATGAACTTTAAAAGAGTCCTAGGACATCAAATAAATAAAGATCTTAATGTGAAATGAATCTTCAAAATATGTTCATAAATTTACATTTTAAACATGACCAGAAAATATATACCTTTCCCATTATTAAGGTGATGCTTTAATGAAAAATTTTCATTTGCATGAAATAAACCTTTTTTGGCTACAGATGAAAGGATTTTATGGTAGCGACAATGGTTTTGTGAGTTAAATGATCCCAACATCATCAGGAACGAATCACAAGTGCCTACCATATGAATTACAGCATCATAATTCTTAAAAAGGTATTTCTGTGGAGACCATTCTTCCCATCTGCAACAATCAGCTTCTGCTTTGAAGTCCTGCTAGGGAGCCTCACAATACATGAGCCAGCCACATGCTACCCAAACTTCTCTCTCAACTTGAGTTTGACTGCATTTTCCTAAAGAACAACATGGTAACTTAATGACTAAGGGGTTTAGAGAGGAAAATGACTACAATTTTTGTAATTACACTTTACCGTATGTTCATTCTTCAGTTGATCTTTCCTGGACATAACTACGGAAATTTTGCCAGTGGATGTGCAAAATTAAATTGCAAATGAAAACGGGACAAAAGTGTCTGACTCCATTGATCCCTACTATATTGAATTTGCAATGAAGTCTTCACAAATATTTTAGGACCAAATGAAACTAACCTGTTAAAAAATGAGTAAAACTGTTATTGAGGCTTCTTTACCATATCAGAAAGAGTTACAAAAATTACATAAATCAGTAACGTATTAGGTGTCAATATTTCTAAAGAGACTGTCACTGCTGCTGACTCTCCACTACCTCTGCTAAATGGCACCATGGGGTGAGGGATTGCCTCTATCATTCTTGCTTTGTTTACCTGAAGCTTTCCTAGGCAGACGTAGGAAATAATAGTGAAGAAGCACTTGTAGTGAATGGGAGACTGATATCAGAAAAGTTAGGAGATTTACAAGTAGAAGTGAAATGATTTCTAATCAGTCATTTTGTGTCACTATTTCTTTATTAATCAAGTGAATCATGACCCAGGTACCTACCTTTCTTGGGGGTTGGCTACTGAGTCTAGAGTGTGATTTTTATAGGATGGCAAAATAGCAATGGTTAACTATACTCTAAGTTGGAGAGAAGTCCCTCTTCAACCTACAGCAGAAGTCCCTCAGTGTTGACCTCCCTAGGGAGTTCTGATACACTACATGTTTTCAATTTCATAATAAAAACAGACTTTCTAAGAGTATCTCATTTCTCTGAGCTTCTATAAGAATGTTTCAGTTATCCACAACAGGCATTGCTGAACGCACATGAATGAAGTTTATAAAGTTTAGGAACTTCATTCCCATCTTGCCATCATGTGCTTTACTATTTATGTTCTATCTCATACTCTGGTAAAAAAGAAAAGTTAGCAGTAAAAAAAAAGCAAGCCTCTTTTCATCCTATAATAATACATAATAACACTAGAATCAGATAAGTGCTTCAAGCATACAGGAGGATATTATTTGCAACCTTATATATAAAGCTGAAAACTAGTAATAATTTAATATCTAAAAACAGAGAATTAGTTGGTATATTAATACATTTAAAATGATATTGCAGAGTATATGAAACATGTTTTCCACTATATTTGTATTTGTAAATGTAAATTTAAAAATTACAATATGATCCTGTTTTATTTTAAAAATACACAAAAACTATAAGCATGAAATACCACAAAAGTGGGATTGGCTATTTCTGGTTGGTAGGACTGGATTTATAATTATATAAATTATAATTATTTTATTAATATTATTTATTAAAAATATATATAATGTATAACAACATATATCATATTTGTTATATATTACATAATTTTATTTGCCTTTTTTTTCTATTTTCTATTTCCATATTTTCCACAATGACCATGTGTTAATTTTTCTTTTGAAAATAGTTGTTTTCAAATGGACATTAAAATAAAGTTAGGGTTGTTTCCTTGCACTACCAATATTCTGGGAACTATATGGGAAACATTAGGGAGAAGCATATGAGACATGCCATTTTGAAGGGTGAATCCTTTTGTGTCCTAATGGCTTAGTTATGAAATATATATCTAAAGTTTAATCTTTGAGGCTTCCTAGAGCAACTTTTCGTTTCAAACAATTTCTCCAAACTTAATAAAAATGCTGACACGATATGACTTCTTTAGCAGAAATGAACCCTCATAGAATTTCGGGAAATCACAGTGAAATTGGTCATTTGAAGCACTACCATATTTACTGCTTAGTTAATATTCTTTTCAGAAGCAACAAAATTAAGTTTGCTTCCAGTGAATCAGAGGATTTCTAGCTGAAGATGCCCTTGCAATTCTCTTCCTCAGTGCTGTCTCAGTCTTGGTAGTTACCAGTTCAGTATGTTCGGTCATCAAAAAACAAAAAAAAGATTTGTTACAGTGTACCTTCCTTCTTATGCTTATAATAACGCTGATTTAATTAAATTAATGCTTTTTGAAACAACCAGGTTATATATAGTATTCTTTAGTGTAGTGGCAGTAGCAGTAGTACAGTAAGTAGTAGTGATAGTATTTTGTTAATGCCTCGTTCTAGAAGATTTTCTCAGAAGAGCTTAAGGTGCCAACTTTCACTTTGAAAAATATTTCTTAGAGTATTCTGTCACAGTCAATGCACATGGTAGGGACAACTTCTGAGGCTGATTTTCACTGAATATGTATCATTTCCAGTCACTAACCTGATACTGCCCATCTTGCTGCCCCAGGCAACCAGGCTCCTCCCTAAGTACCCCACCCTCTAAAAAAAATTCAGAAACAAAAGGTATATGTGGACCTTAAGAACCCAGTTCCACCCCATTTCATATCTGTAATTGCTTGAGCTCAACATGCACCGTGTTATACAGACTTACTTTCTCACTTGATCGCTTCTTTCCCATCAACCCTCACACTCCAGACACTCGAACCTCCTTGAGAAAAACGTTGCTGGCGCTATGCTCTCTGCTATAATTTTTCAGCTGTACAGGTTCAGTTTGTTGTGACAAGTAGGGTGAACTTCTGTGCTTTTGTGAAGCTGGAAGTAAAAACTATTAAATGAAACTTGTAATTATGCCCATTAAAATTATGTTACAAAACCTCTCAAATAAACACACGTACACGCACACATGCACACACCACTGAATCTTCTTTTTCTCATGTCCAGAAAAATAATACCTTGACATTGGTAGCCACACTTAGCTTTTCTAATCCCTCTTATATACGTACAGCAGTAATGGACACAGTAGGACTCAGGTTAATAGAAGTAAAATGTTGTTCTTAAATTTCTTACTTTGATGGGAAGAAAGAGCTTAGACCTCGTAGAAATTTTATTTCTTTACTTCACTTGAACGTTTTGTGCAAGGATAACGCAGAGTTCAGCTGCCTCAATCTGTGGCTCCAGAGATCACATGGGTAACATGTGAATGGAAATAAACCTTGTAGGTAAAAGAAAGAGGAATTTGGATGGAGATCAAAGATTAGCTTCATTCCATTCTTTCCTTCCACTTTTTACTGTCCCCTCTAAATTTGGTATTTTACGGGACTTTTTTTTAATTCCCAAAGGAAAGAGTGAACTTAAATCAGATTTGAGACTTTATCCCTCCCCCCACCTCCTTTTTATTAATCCATGTGATTTGATTCACTCAGTAGTAACTTTAGATAATTGAATTCTCAATTGCTAGGAACCTTCAGTATGAAAGATGTGGCATACAGGCTTGATTTATTATTATCTCTTTTTAAGTTATCACTGTAGCCATGGTTTAGGTTACAGGAAAAGCTGTTCAGAATATTTAACAATATGATTAGTAGAAATATCTATGAGTATTATGAATATTTCTTGCTCATTTATCTTCTAGAATAGAATTACTTACTATGTGCTATTAACCCTGACTTAGGCCAAGTACGTTTCTAAGCATTAGAATCAGGACTCTGTATTACACATTTTCTGTAAGCTTACCGTTCTTTTTATAGCAGTCAGGTAAGAAGGTGGAGCTTAATGTGTTCAGCCTCATTCCTAAATGGCCTGTGGAAAAGATTCTTATTGGTATCATCATGAGGTCCATAGAAGTGAAAAACACAATAATGCTTAAAAACAGTTTTCACCTGGGCTTCCCTGGTGGAGCAGTGGTTGAGAGTACGCCTGCCGATGCAGGGGACACGGGTTCGTGCCCCGGTCCGGGAAGTTCCCACATGCCGCGGAGCGGCTGGGCCCGTGAGCCATGGCCACTGAGCCTGCGCGTCCGGAGCCTGTGCTCCACAACGGGAGAGGCCACAAGAGTGAGAGGCCCCGCGTACCGCAAAAAACAAAACAAAACAGTTTTCACTTAATTTTTAAATCTTTTTTAGAATAGTTTTTGCCAAGTATTTAGAAACATAGGGTAATTATAAAGTGAATATTTTGACTTCCATCAAAATAGTAGCTAAGTGGATAGAATCAACATTGAAGTGCTGCAGGGTAATGGGGAAATGAACTCACCTTGTTCATAGTTAACCTCAAGTGCTAGACCAGAGCTGAAATTCTGGACAGCTCTGGTTTATTGAGTAGATATCTCAATGCATTCCAAGGTTTAAGATGATACTACTTCATTGTTCTAAAATGGAAGCAACTTAGTTTGGTTTTAGGGTCTCATTGCTTGACAATTTTATAGACTTGCATTACTTCTACCAACCTTATCCTGAAAATTTACTTTCTTTTCAAGCAGAAACCCACAATACCTAAGAGGAGAACAAGGTCAGGTTTGAGAGCAGCCTAGGTAGGCTTGCAGACCATGCATTTCCACATTCGTGATAATTCTTTCAAGTTTTCATGGATATAGAAGTATTGTAAATATTATAAGTATTATATAAATGAGGGAGAATGAAATAGTCTTGTACTTAGAATGGTTAATACAAGAAGCTAAAAATTTGAATTAATGTAAACACTGAAAAAATGAGTAACAAAACTATAGAGACAAAAAAGATCATTTGTTTGCAGGGATTGGGGGGCGGAGAGGAGGGATGAATAGGTGGAGCACAGGGAATTTTAGGACCTTGAAACTAATCTGTATGATGCTATAATGGTGGATACATGACTTTATGTGTTTGGCAAAGCCCATAAACTATACAACACAAAGAGTAAATCCTGGTCATAGACTTTTGTTAACAATAATGTACCAATACTGGTTCATCAACTGTAACAAATGTACCACACTAATGCAAGATATTATTAATAGGGGAAACCACAGCAAGGGGGTAGGGTAGTATATTGGAACCCTCTGTGCTTTCTGCTTAAATTTTCGATAACCCCAAAACTGCTCTTAAACAGTCTATTAATTTTGTTAATGTTTTGGTTTTTTCCCTTCAGTTTTTTTGAGATATAATTGATATACAAGTATTGTATAAGTTTAAGTGTATAGCATAATAAATTGACTTATATAAATCATGAAATGATAATCACAGTAAATTTAGTGAACATGCATCATCCCATATATGTAGATATAAAAGAGATAGAAAAAAATATTTTCCTTGCAATGAGAACTTTTAGGATTTACTCTCTTAGCAATTTTCATATATGACACACAGCAGTGTTAATTAGATTTATCATGCTGTACATTACATCCGTAGTACTTATTTATCTTATAACTGGAAGTATGTACCTTTTGACTGCCTTCATGCAATTCCCCCTCCCCCTAAACCCCACCTCTGATAACCACAAGCCTGATATCTTTTTCTCTATATATCTGTTGAGTGCATTGGGTCTCATGTGTCTTTTAAAGCCAAAAGACTATCTTTAGAATTATGTTTGAATTCCTTTTTCTTTTTTGTGTGCGTATCTATTGTAGATTTTTGGTTTGTGGCTACCATGAGGTTTATATATAGCAGTCTAAATATAAATATGATTATTTTAAGTTGCTGATCTCTTAAGTTCAAACACATTTTAACAACCCTGAATTTTAACTCCCCTTCCCATGTTTACTGTTTTTGACATAATATTTTACATCTTTTTGTTTTGTGCATCCCTTAAGTACTTATTGTGGATATAGATGATTTTACTTCTTTGGTCTTTAAACTTTCCTATTAGCTTTATACGTGGCTAATTTACTACCTTTTCTATATATTTGCCTTTACCAATAAAACTTTTCTTTTCATAATTTTCATATTTCTAGTTATGGCCCTTTCTTTTTCACATAGAGAAGTCCTTTTAACATTTCTTGTAAAGCTAGTTTGGTGGTGCTGAACTCTTTTAGCTTCTCCTTGTCTGTAAAACTTTTGATCTCTGCATCAAATCTGAATGAAAGCCTTGCTGGGTAAAGTATTCTTGTTTGTAGGTTTCTCCCTTTTATTACTCCAGGTTCAGCAGGTGTGTCTGACTCAGGCTCCTTTCAAATTACTGTTTCTGCCCTGGGTCCTGGAGAGTGTAAGATTTTGTGTGTGCCTTTAAGAGTGGAGTCTAGGGACTTCCCTGGTGGTGCAGTGGATAAGAATCTGCGTGCCAATTCAGGGGACATGGGTCCGAGCCCTGGTCTGGGAAGATCCCACATGCCGAGGAGCAACTAAGCCCGTGAGCTACAACTACTGAGCACGCGAGCCACAACTACCGAAGCCTGTGTGCCTAGAGCCCGTGCTCCACAACAAGAGAAGCCACCACAATGAGAAGCCCATGCACTGCAACAAAGAGTGGCCCCCGCTCGCCACAACTAGAGAAAGCCCACGTGCAGCAACGAAGACCCAATGCAGCCTAAAATAAATAAATACATTAATAATAAAAAAGAGTGGAGTCTATTTCCCACAGCCCTCTGGCTCTCCCCAGAGTAATCCCCACTGCCCTTCAGAGCCAAACTTTCTGGGATCTTGGCTTCCCAGTGCAGGACCCCCAGGCTGGAGAGCTCGATGTGGGCCTTGGACCCCTTGCTCCTTGGGGAGAACCTCTGTAATTGTAATTAGCCTCCTGTCTGTGGGTGCACACCTAGGAATATGGGTCTTGACTATACTACATCTTTGCCCTTCCTACCCATCTCATTGTGGTTCCTTCTTTATATCTTTAGTTGTACATCTTTTCTGATATCCTTTTAGTCTTTCTCCTCAATAGGTGCTCTGTAAATAGTTGTAATTTCTGTGTGCCCATGGGAGAAGGTGAGCTCAGGGTCTTCCTACTCCGCAATCTTGGCCACTTGTTTTCAACCAGTCGATTCAGGAACTTGTGGGCCGCTGAGCATGTGAGGATCTGGGAGCCCAGTCCAGATGTGTTATGCTGTAGCAACACATCTGTTAACTGCTTTAAAAATATAATTGTTTTAAAAATTAAATGTTTATGTCCTGCATGTTCTTAAAGCCTATTAAAAAAATGAAATGCTATGTTGAACACATGGTTGTTTTTTTTTAAAATTATTTATTTATTTATTTTTGGCTGTGTTGGGTCTTCGTTTCTGTGCGAGGGCTTTCTCTAGTTGCGGCGAGCGGGGGCCACTCTTCATTGCGGTGCGTGGGCCTCTCACTGTCGCAGCCTCTCTTGTTGCGGAGGACAAGCTCCAGACGTGCAGGCTCAGTAGTTGTGGCTCACGGGCCTAGTTGCTCCACAGCATGTGGGATCTTCCCAGACCAGGGCTCAAACCCGTGTCCCCTGCATTGGCAGGCAGATTCTCAACCACTACGCCACCAGGGAAGCCCAAACACATGGTTTTATATATTTTCATTTATCCTTTTTTTTTTCAGTAGTGCCTGAAATTGAGCAGGTTGATGAAATGTTAAAATTTTTTAAATATTAATTGAGAGACATTTACATTTGGCAATATGAGTGACTGCATATACTGAAATACTCCTACATGAAAATATCAAGACTACTCTTTTAAGTTTATGGATGACTTCCAAAAAGATGAAGAAAAGTGAGCAAATACTATAGCTGGTGGCCACCCTGGGCTATCCCAAAGTGTTCAGTTGGCGAAAGCTCGAACATTAATAGACTACTGCATACTAGAAAGGGGAGTCGAAGCTTTGGGTCTATGAAGGGAAGGGTTTTGATTGGAGACCAGAATAAAAAAGGGAATGTCAAAGGGCCAACTCTAAAGAAAAGGATAAATAGGAGAAAAGGAAATACTGTTGAGTAAAACAACAAATTGATCTTAGATATGGCTATCAGTAGAGGGAATTTTAAAGGGAATGGAAAGAGAAAAAAAACCTATATTTTTTTCTATGTCAATTTGTAATCGTTTTGGGGTCCATATTTACATTATCTGTGCATTAAAAAAAAAAAAACAGCCCTTGAGTCTAAAAATTTTAAATTGATCTTGGTTGGTAATGTTTCAGCCATCCAGCAGAAGCAAACAAAATCACACTCAACTCAGGTTTCAAGGATAAATATCACATTCAACTCAGGCTTCCAAGCTTTCTCACATATAAAGTTCTGATTAATATGAGCTCAAAAAAATTCAAAAACAAAGGAGAATTAAGACATCATGAGGCTGAATCATCAGAAACAAAAAATAGTAAAACTAAGCCATAAAGACTTCAAATAGCAGATATAGAAAATAAAATACTTATGCCTAAAGAAATAAAAGAAAGAAATAAAAACATGAACCAAAAGTTAGAAAATATAAAAATGACTAGGAAGTTATGAAATATAACCAAATAGAACATCTAGAATTGAGCAATGTAATCACTGAAATGAAAATATCTGTAGAAGTATAAATAGCAGATTAGATACATCTGGAGAGAGAAAGTCTGGAAGACAGATCTGAAATAAAAGTACACATAATGCAGGACAGAAAGAAAATATGAAAGAAAACTTCAGAGATGTTGAGGATACAGTAACAATGACTACATCTAATTGGAGTGCCAACATATGATAATAAAGGTAATAAATAACTTTACTGAATAAATTTGAACACAAAAGATAGAAATTTCTAGAAAAATATAACTTAGGAAGATATTGAAAACACAAATAGTCCTCTAATCCCTAAAGAAATTCTCAATAGATAAAAATCTTCCTCAAAGAAAACACAAGAGTCAAATGGTTTTACAGAAGATTTCTACCCAACACTCTAGGGTCAAATAATAGAAAAAGAGGGTCTGACCATAATAAAATTCAACATGGTCAATAAAAGAATGGAAATTTATAGATTAACCTCTTACATAAACATAGGTGAAAAAAAAATCTAAACAAAGCATTAGTCAAACAAATCCAGCTTTGTATAAAAAAGATAATATATCACGACCAAACATTTTATTTCATAAATTCAATGATGGCTAAATATTTGAAATATTAATGTAACTCACAACACTATGAAATTATAGGAGAAAAACCATCTCATTTGGTATAGTAAAATAATTAAATTCAACATCTGTTTATAATAAAAACTCTAATTTGGAGTAGAAATAGAAAGGTTCCTCCTTATACTGAAGGAAACCACAGTAAGATGCTATCATTCATCCACCCAGTTGGCAAATCATACCAAATGGTGGCAAGGATGTGACTAAACTGGGATTCTAATATATACTGCTTCTCAGAGTGGGGATTGATAATAGTCCTTTGGAAATGATCTGGTAGTATTCAGCAGGTTTTAAGTCATGACAATTTCACTCTGCTCTTGCACATGTACACCAGAAGACTGGTATAAGAATGTTCATGGGGCATTTTTTTTTTTGGCCACACTACATGGCTTGTGGGATCTTAGTTCCCCTGACCAGGCATGGAACCCCGGGCCCACGGCAGTGAAAGCGCAGAGTCCTAACCACTGGACCTCGAGGGAAGTCCCATAGGGGCATTTTTTGTAATAACACAAAACCTAAATATTTGTCAACAGGAGAATGGGTAAATAAATTCTTCTATACTCGTTAAATGGCCTACTAGACAGCATAGAACTGTAGCTACATGTATCAACAGAGATGAGCTAACAAAATGTGTGAAAAGAGCAAGGTGCAAAAGTATAAAACCATTTTGATAAAGTTCCAAAATAAGCAAATTAACAATGGAAAGCAAAGGAGTTATAAACATAAACTCAGGATCCTGATTTCCCATAGTGAGGAGGAATTATGTTATTAGAGAGAAGCATACAGGGGGCTTCAAAAGTATTTTCCTTAAATTGGAAGGTGAGTGACCAGGTGTTTGTCATATTATACTTTATAACATAAATAGATATTATTTTTTGCATTTATCAACTATTTCATAGTAAAAGAATGTCTGTAAAATCTAATGTGATAGTTAACTACTTTGAGGTGATATATAGAAAACTTCCTTTTATAATGAAGGCAGATGATGGAAACAGGAAAGAAATATTAAGGAAACGGAATTCTTTACCTTATTAACAGCGAAACACTATTCAAGTTTTTCATCCAGGTACACATAGAATGTGTTGTGAAAGGCAGTAATGTGCACTGGTGAAGAACCAAAACGACTGTTGCAAATCTTAGTTGTGATACTTCTTAGCTGTGGGATCTTGGGTTTTGGTGCCCTCATTTGTTAAATAGAGATATTAATAGGACCTAATTTATCAAGTTATTGTGAGTATTAAACAAGTTAGCACATGGGAAGTGCTGAGAAAGGACATATGCAGAATAAATGCTCAATCAATATTAGATTCTAGTGGTCAGTTAACTTTTAATTTATACTTTGAAATGTTCTGTTTGCATTATGTTAGGCTTTGGTCATTTGACGAAGCAATTGATGACACTGGCTGATGGACATGTGGTGTTGGCTCTAGAAGGAGGACATGATCTCACAGCCATCTGCGATGCATCAGAAGCCTGTGTAAATGCCCTTCTAGGAAATGAGGTAAAAAACTAAAAGTACAAAAGAGTAGGGGTAAAGGACCAGGAATGTATGCATGCATATTTCTTGTCTTTTTTAAAATCACGTGAACTCAGAAAACACAGTGGAGCTCTTACAATTTTAAGGAAGAAGGAAAGCCTTAGATAAGAAAAGTTTACATATTCTCATGGTATATGCTATAACTTTTGCCCAGTTATGGAATCCATATAGTACTCCCCTTGATCAGGTTATTGGCAGACGTCAATAAATAAGTAAAGATAACCCTTGGGAGGAAATGGTTTGTATATTGATCCGGCTAATGAGCAATGAAACACTGAAAAAGAAATAACTCAAAGAAAAGTTCTCTTAATATTTTCTGTAGGATTATGTCAGTTCAGGGGGGAAAAAAGCTTTTGAAAAATATTTTTTCAGCTTTATTAAGGTATAATTGGCAAATAAAATTATAATACATATATCTAACATATACAGTTATGATTTGATATGCATATACATTGTAAAATGATTCCCTCCATTGAGTTCATTTAACACATTCATCACCTCACAGTTACTTTTTTTTGATGAAAATACTTAAGTTCTACTCTCTTAGAAAATTTAATTATACAAGACAGTATTATCAGTTATATTCACCATGTTATACATTACATCCTCAAGCCTTATTCATCTTATAAGTGAAAGTTTAAAAACTTTTACCAACCTCTCCTTATTCCCCCCACCACCCAGCTCCTGGCAACCACCATTCTACCCTCTGTTTCTATGAATTCAACTATTTTGTTTGTTTTTGGTTCTACATAAGTGGTACCATGTAGTTTTTCTTTTTCTCTGTCTGGCTTATTTCACTTGGCATAATACCTTCCATGTTCATCCATGTTGTCACAAAAGACAGAATTTCATTCTTTTTTTTAAGATTGCAAAATATTCCATTGTGTCTGTGTATGTGGATGTGTGTGTATTACATTTTCTTTATCCATTCATCTGTGGATGGACACCTACATTGTTTCCAAACCTTGACTATTGTGAATAGTGCTGCAATAAATCTGGCAGTTCAGATATCTCTTTGAGATAATGAAATAGTGATTTCATTTCCTTCGGATATTTGCCCAGAAGTGAGATTCCTGGGTCATATGGTAGCTCCATTTTTAATTTTTTGAGGGACCTCCTACTGTCTTCCATAGTGACTATACTACCAAGAATGCACAAGGGTTCCCTTTTCCCAACATCTTTACCAGCATTTATCTCTTCCCTTTTTGATAATACACGTCCTAACAATATGTGAGGAAGTATCTCATTATGGTTTGATTTGCATTTTCCTGATCATTAATGATGTTGAATACCTTTTCGTGTACATGTTGGCCATTTGAATGTCTTCTTTGGAAAAACACATATTCAGGTCCTTTGCCCATTTTGAATTGTGGTATTTGGTTTTGTTTGTTTGTTTTGCTATTGAGTTGTATGAATTCCTTATATATTTTGGATACTAACTGCTCATTGGATATGTGGTAAATACTTTTTCCCATTCCATGGGTTGCTTTTTCATTTTATTGATGATTACCATTGCTGTGCAGAAGCTTTTTAGTTTGAGGTAGTCCCACTTGTTTATTTTTGATTTTGTTGTCTTTTCTTTTGTTCTCAAATCCAAATAACCATTGCCAACAGCGATGTCAAGGAGCTTACCCCCTATGTTTTCTTCTAAGAGTTTTATGATTTCAAGTCTTAAATTTATGTCTTTAATCAATTTTGAATTGATTTTTGTGTATAAGATAGGGATCCAGTTTCATTTTTTGCATATGGCTATCCAGTTTTACCAGCACCATTTATTGAAGAGACTATTCTTTCCCTATTGTATATTCCTGGTTCCTTTCCTGAAGATTAATTAATGGGTTTATTTCTGGGATCTCTCTTCTGTTCTTTTAGTCTATATATCTGTTTTTAATGACAATATCATACTGTGTTGATTACTTGTAATATAGTTTGAAATCAGGAAATGTGATAACTCCAGCATTATTCTTCCTTCTCAAGATTGCATTGGCTATTTGGGGTTCTTCTGTGGTTTCATATGAGTTTTAGGATTTTTTTTCTATTGCTGTGAAAAATGCCCTTTGGTAAGTATTGCATTGAATTTATAGATCACCTTGGGTATTATGGACATTTTAATTATATTAACCTTCCTGTTCCATGAACCTAGGATATCTTTCCATTTATTTGTGTCTTCCATTTCCTTTATCAGTGTCTTAAAGATTTTTGTGTATAGATCTCTCACTTCCTTGGATAAATTTATTCCTGAGTAGTTTGTTTTTGATGCCATTGTAAATGAGATTTTGTTTTCTTTTTCAAATAGTTAATTGTTAGTGTACAGAATCACGACTGATTTTTCTGTGTTGATTTTTTTATCCTGCAACTTTGCTGAATTCATTTAGTTTTAACAGCTTTTTGGAGGCATCTTTAGGGTTTTCTATATGTATCATGTCATCTGTAATAGTAACAGTTTTACTTCTTGTTTTCTGATTTGGATGCCTTTTATTTCTTTTTCTTGCCTGATTGCTTTAGATAGTATTTACTTACAGTACTATACTGAATAACAGTGACAGGAGTGGGTATCCTTATCTTGTTTCTAATCTTAGAGGAAAAGTTTTCAGCTTTTCAATATTGAGTATGATGTTAGCTGTGAGTTTCTCATATACGGGACTTATTATGTTGAGGTACCTTCCTTCTATACCAAATTTATTGAGAGTTTTTTTCATGAAAGGATGTTGAATTTTGTCAAATGCTTTGTCTGCATCTATTAAGATGATTATATAGTCTTTATCCTTCATTTTATTGATGTAGCTTATTGCATTTATTTATTTGCAGATGATGAACTACGCTTGCATCCCAGGAATAAACCCCACTTAATCATGGCATATGATCCTTTTAATGTACTGTTGAATTCACTTTGCTAGTATTTTGTTGAGGATATTTGATCTCTGTTCATCAGGGATATTGGCCTGTAATTTCTCTCCTTGTAGTGTTATTTACTGGCTTTGGTATCAAGGAAATGCTGACCTCCAAAAATGAGTTTGGACATCTTACCTCCTCTTCAATTTTTTGGATGAGTTTGAGAAAGATTGGTATTACTTCTTCTTTAATATTTGATGGAATTCACCAGTGAAGCCATCTGATTCTGGACTTTTCTTGGCTGGGAGGTTTTTGATTACTAATTCAATCTCCTTACTAGTAATTTGTTTGTTCAGATTTTCTGTTTCTTCGTTATTCAATCTTGATGCATTTTTTGTTTCTAGAAGTTTATCCATTTCTTCTAAGTTATTTAATTTGTTGGCATATAATTGTTCATGGTAGTTTCTTATGTTCCCTTGTATTTCTGTTATGAATTGTAATGTCTCCTCATGCATTATTAATTGAGGCCTTTCTCATTTTTTCTTAGTCTAGGTAAAAGTTTATCAATTTTATCTTTTCATAAAACAAGCTTAGTTTTATTGATTTTTTCTATTGTCTTTTTAATCTCTATTTTATTTATTTCCACTCCGATCTTTGTTGTTTCCTTCTTTCTACTAATTTGGCCTTAGTTTATTCTTCACTTTTTAGTTTCTTGAGGTGTAAAGTTAGGTTGTTTAGTTGAGATCTTTCTTTTTTCTTAATGTAAGCATTTATCACTATAAACTTCTCTCTTAGAATGGCTTTTGCTGCATGCCATACGTTTTGGTAATTTGTGCTTCCATTCTCATTTGTCTCAAGATTTATTTTATTTCTTTTGATTTCTTCTTTGACATATTGATTGTTCAGTAGCATATTGTTAAATTACTATCTATTTGTGAATTTTCCAGTGTTTTCTTGTAATTGATTTCTAGTTTCATGCTATTGTGGTCAGAAAAAATAATTGGGAAGATTTCAGTCTTTTAAAATTTGCTAAGACTGGTTTTGTGGCCTACTGTATTATCTCTCCAGGAGAATGTTCCATGTGTGCTTAAGAAGAATGTATATTCTGCTGCTGTTGGATGGAATGATCTGTATATGTCTGTTAGGTCTATGCCATCTAATGTAGTTTAAGTCCAGTGTTTCGTTATTGATTTTCTATCTAAGCTATCCGTTGTGTTATATCCTCTTGGTGAATTGACCCCTTTATCATTTTATAATGATCTTCTTTGTATTATATTACAGTTTGGGGGTTAAAGTTTATTTTTTCTGATATAAGTATACCTGCCCTGCTTTTTGTTTCCATTGGCATGGCATGTATTTTCCATCCCTTCACTTTCAGCCTGTGTGTCCTTAAACCTGAAGTGATTCTCTTGTAGACCGCATGTAGTTCAGCCTTGTTTTTTTAATCATTCAGCAACTATATATCTTTTGACTGGAGAATTTAGTCCATTAAATTTAAAGAAGTTATTGATATATATGGGCTTACTGTTGCCATCTTGTTGTTTCCTGGCTGTTTCGTACTTCTGTTTTTCCTCTCTTGCTGTCTTCCATTTGTGAATTGATGATTTTGTGTAGTGGTATGTTTTGATTCCCTTCTCTTTATCTTTTGCGTATCTACTATAGGTTTTTGCTTTGTGGTTACCGTTAGGCTTACATAAAACTTCTTATAGTTTTAATAGTGTATAATATTTTAAGCCAATAACATTTTAATTTTTAATGCTTAGAAAAGCTCTACATTTTTATACTTTCCTCCCACAATTTATGTTTTTGATGTCAAAATATACATTTTTTATACTGTGTAATCATTAAAAATTATTGTAGTTATGGATTATTTTTAATACTTCAGTCTTTTAACCTTTACACTAGAGTTATAAGTGATTTACCCACCACCATTACAATATAAGAGTATTCTGAATATGTATATACATGTATGTGTGTGTGTGTGTGTATATATATATATATATTTATAATATATACATACTTTACCAGTGAGTTTTATATACTTTTATGTTTTCATGTTACTAGTTAGCATCCTTTAGTTCAGCTTGAAGAACTCCCTTTAACATATCTTGTAAGGCAAATCTACTGGTGATGAATCCTTTAGCTTTTGTTTGTCTTCAAAACTTTATCTCTCCTTGAATTCTTAAGGACAGCTTTGCTGGGTGAAGTATTCTTTTTTTTTTTTCTTTTTTTTTTTTTTTGTGGTACGCAGGCCTCTCACTGTTGTGGCCTCTCCCGTTGCGGAGCACAGGCTCCGGATGCGCAGGCTCAGCGGCCATGGCTCACGGGCCCAGCCGCTCCGCGGCATGTGGGATCTTCCCGGACTGGGGGAACGAACCCACGTCCCCTGCATCGGCAGGCGGACTCTCAACCGCTGCGCCACCAGGGAAGCCCCTGGGTGAAGTATTCTTGGTTGGCAGTTATTTCTTACTACACTTTGAATATATTATCCCATTCACTTATGGTTTGCAAGTTTTCTGTTGAAAAATCCACTCATAATCTTAATGAGATTCCCTTATATGTAACAAGTTGCTTTTCTCTTGCTGCTTTTGAGATTCTCTCTTTGTCTTTAACTTTGACAATTTAATTATAATATACCTTGGTGTGTGTCTCTTTAGATCCATCTTATTTGGTATTCTTTGGGATTCCTGGATCTGGATGTCTGTTTCTTTCCCCAGGTTAGGAGAGTTTTTAGCCACTATTTCTTCAAATACACTTTCTGGCCCTTTCTCTCTCTTCTCCTTCTGGGAAACCTAAAATGTATATGGTGGTCTGCTTAGTGGTGTTCATTAAGTCCTTTAAGCTATCTTCATTGTTTTTCATTCTTTTTTCTTTTGCTGTTTTGATTTGATGAGTTTCACTGCCTTGTCTGAGTTCCCTGATCTTTTATTTTACTTGATCTAGTCTGCTGTTAAACTCCTTTATTGAATTTTTCAGTTCTTTTATTGTATTCTTCAGTTCTGTGATTTCTGCTTGGTATTTTTTAATATTTTCTTTCTCTTCGTTGAAATTCTCACTTTGTTCATGCATTGCTCCCTGACCTTGGTGACCATATTTAGGACTGTTATTTTGAATACTCTGTGGGGTAAATCACTTATCTCCATTTCACTAAGATTAGTTTCTGGAGATTTATCTTCTTTTGTTTGGAATATATTCCCCTGTTTCTTCACTTTCCTTGACTTTCTTTGTTGGTTTCTGCACATTATAAAAACACCCACCTCTCCCAGTCTTGATAGACTGGTCTCATTAGGAGATGAACTTTGTCTATCAGCCCAGCCCAAGCTCCTGGTTACCTCTCAAACCTTTGTGATTGTCCAAGCCACAGTCTTCATTGTTAGTGGCTCCCAGTAGTTGAGGGTGTGCCCAGACCTATAAGTGTCCATAAGGCAAGAATCACAGTCAGCACCTAGAAGTAGGCTGATTAGAAGCTGGCTGGAAAGTATGCAGTCAAACCCCTTCCAAAGAGAAACTGTGAGATGGAAATTTTTGCCTTTCCTTCTACACTGAGCTCGGGTGTGTTGACATGAGGGGTACTCCTGTGCCCATTTAAAACTTACTTCTTTGTTTGCTACAGTCCTATGGGACTAATAAACACATGCTCTATTAGCTATCAGAGCTAGGTGATTTGGGGTCCCGTCCTTCAGGTCACAACCATAAAACTTGTGGTGCTAGTTATGTGAACAAGCTCCTTCCATGGAGACACTTGGTGACTTGGTTTTATTGTTGGAGGGAACCAGAAGAAGAAGGCAGGAGAAGTGCCCACCAGCTATTGAACGCTCTGGGGAGAATCACAGTCAGCATCTTGATGTGAACTAATTAGAAGCCAGACCCCTCAGGCAGCAGCTTGTAAAGTATGTGGTCAAATCCCTTGCAGAGGAAGACTGGGAGATGAGCATTTTTGCCTGCTCCCTCTGCACTGATCCTTGGGAGGATAGCTATAGTATTGATGGTATGTGCTCATATACTTAAGAACTGCTTTTTTGTTTGCTATGGTCCTATGGGACTCAAGAAACCAAGCTCTGTTGGCTTTCAGAGCTAAGTATTTTGGGAGCCCATTCTTCTGGTGGGAGCCTTAAAAGTTGGGGTGCTAGATGTATAGTCCAAACCCTTCACTCCTCAGGGAGAAGCTGGGAAATGAGTATTCATGGCAAAAGTGTATCTAAGAATTTCCCACCCATTTTGATATGGGTATTTTCTCATTTGCTCAGTGTGTAGTCATCACTCAGCTAGTCTCTTTCAAGGGAATTGCTCTGTTTGTAGCTATACATTCAGTGCATCCATGGGAGGAAGAAAATTCAAGAGCCTCCTGTGTCACCATCTTGGTCTGGAGTCTTAAAAATATTTATAAAGTCTTTTTTTCGGTCACCATTTGTAAATTCTTTCGGCTGAGAGATACATACTATTTCCATCTTACAGATGGTGATATCGAGTCTCAAAGAGGTTTGAGAAATCCATTCAAAGTCATGCAGCCAGAATGCAATAGATCCAAGACCTGAACTTGAATTTACATTGCCAAAGGTCATTCTTTTTTCTTTCACATCACATAACTAAATTGCAACATATTTTCCTGACTACTCTGGAGAAGACTTCAGATCAAATTACCATTAGGTTCACTTCCAGACCATGGAAAGCTTTTGGACAAATTAATTGCAATTCAACAAATATTTCAAAGTTCATATGCATTCATTAATATTATCATATCAGTTCATTTATTTTTATAGTGAATGTACAGAATGTTACAGCTACTTTATATATTTTGCCTTTTTTCACAAACTCAAAATATTACTTTGCTTATAAAATAAACATATACAAAATCATTTTAAAAATCTGTAATTCATACTATTCTTTAAAAGTAACTCATGATGGGCTTCCCTGGTGGCTCAGTGGTTGAGAGTCCGCCTGCCGATGCAGGGGACACAGGTTCGTGCCCCGGTCTGGGAGGATCCCACATGCCGCGGAGCGGCTGGGCCCATGAGCCATGGCCGCTGAGCCTGTGCGTCCGGAGCCTGTGCTCCGCAACGGGAGAGGCCACAACAGTGAGAGGCCCGTGTATCTCAAAAAAGTCATTCATGTTTTCACCTGCAGTATTTATGAAGGGGAAAAAGTATATTTTCTTCTGCACACTGAACACATAAGTTTTATTGTCATTATCTTACAAACCTATGATGTCTCAATATGATTATTGTGCTATATTTAAGTAAATATGTACATTTTTAATTTGAAGGAAAATATGAGACAGAAAACTTGAGCACTGCTCAAGTCTTTACTCCGTTGTGTAATATTAGCATAGTAACTCAAAGGATGTAACTATCTGGTGATTAATGTTGTTATTAGTGGACTGCTAATTCATATCACACATAGGTCATGGTGTCTAAGATTTTCTAAATATTGGAATATTTCTGAGATTCCTATGAACAAATAACATCAAGCAGAATGTTGAGGTTTTATTTTTTGTTTTTTTTGTTTTTCATTGAAATCAGGGAGTGCAAAAAATGAATACTACTTCTACCTTATCAGTTAATGTCGGGCTGTTCTATTTGCCTACCAGATAACGTATTTTGCATATTCACCTATATTCTCAAATTACTTATTTCATTTTAAATATAGAAACATTTTAAGGAAGTAGACTGGTTTTAATATTTGCATGCAAAGGCTTACACCAGATGTGCAGAAAATCACAGTATGGTATGGATTGTGGCTCCATGGATGATTGACCTGCCCAGAAAGAAATGTTACCCAGTTGCAAAAGCCAACTACTTTTCCAACTATGTGAAAAGAAATTATGGATTTCACTGGCTCTATTTGAACACATTCATTCAAATGACATTCTATCTCTGTGCTCTTGTAATCTCTGCACTTGGCCCACTCCCTTCTTCCAAGGGAGGATTTCCAGTGAAGATGGAATAATTTTTCCTGTGGTCTCTTTCTTTAAAAGATGATTGTATTTCAGAACAGATGCAAGTCAGTTGTATGGAGTTACATGTTTTTCTTAATTTATCTGAATTTACTAAAAAAGCAAAATGGATGTGTTTTGTACCTTCCTTCCCTTGTATGCTCATTTGACTAGGATGTCTTTGATCATTTTATTATATAAGCTATACCTGGAGATGAAAGACACTGTTTTCATAGAACAGTTACTGACATTAGAGGGATGTCACCTAATTTAAAGTTTGAGACCTATGCCTTTTCTCTATGTTTTTAGAAAGACCAGGCTTGAAATAGAGGAAGGGATAAAAGTACCATTGGCCAATCTTAAACATGCCCACGTGTGTGTATAAATGCTAAAAATTCCAGTAAGTGATAAACTAAATGATTTTTTTTTGCTACATTGACTATTTAATCAACTTCAATTATCTGGATGTCTTATAGTAAATTTGATTTAGTTATTATAATACCCTAAATGCTACCTGTTCCTTTTCATTGGCTGTCTTCAATTACACAAGCACAATCTAAAATTTGTTCATTATGAACTAAACAAGAGAGATTTAAGTAATCTATGTCTTTTTTAATTGAGATATCTTAGGGATATAAGCAAAAATATAGATTTTTCACAAAATACTTAAAGGGTAACAGATGGATTTGGTATATTGAACTTTGAAAGGTAAATTTTGGTGTGTCAGGTCTATCAATACACAGAGAAACAAAGCTAAGAGAAAGAATGATTTTTTAAATGAAAAATGGAAGAAAAATACATATGTGTTGTACATTATAATTCATTTGAAAAAAGGAAATGAAAATGTAATACTTGAAACAACTTATGAAACAAAAAGTTCTTCTCTCTTTCATTGACAATATAATTTATAATCCATGGCCTGGTTTTCTGTATTTTTTTCCAGTTCAAAGGTCATCATGACTAACAGCATCACTACACTGAAGTTTTAAGTTTCATTCCCTTAGAAAAACTAATATATAAGGCATAGTGCTTGTACCTCACCATTGAAAAAAAGTGCATACATGTCATTTTCATAGTAGTATGTGGTAGGCTCTAGGTAAGAAAATAAAAAAGGATGTCTTTCAGGATACCAATTATTGCAATTTCAAATCCCATTTTCCTTCCAAACTCCCTTTTCAAGTGATTAATAGGGCAATTATAACTTATTATCCGGGATTTCACTTTTACAAATAACAAAATGTAGTAAAGCTTGAGCTTAAAACATTGGCAGAACATACACTGGCTTCTCAACACTGAACATGCAATTGAACTCAAATTAGGAAGGTCAAGAAGGGCTTTTTTGAGAGACTCTGCACTTTGTCAGATGTATTTATTCATGTGCAGAGGATTTAGAGTTCATAAACATTTTGCCAGTTTTTTGAATGCTATTTCTTTTCCTTGTTGTTCTTGGCCAGGCCATGTCAATACAGCAAAATGCTGCTTCATATGGCTTATTATCAGCAGAATAATATGTATTACATAACCCAAAGGGATTGTAAAATCAGCAGGAACTCTTGGCTCTGCATCTCAATGTAGATACATAGATGGGTACCACAAACTTGATTTTTTTAAAAAAATTAAGTTATCTGAGTGTTACAACCAAAATAGGCATTTCTTCTTTTTAAATATTTTTTATCATGAAAGTGATCTAGTTAGCAAAACATCTCTTAACTATTCTTTTAAGAAATATGCAGAAGGTCAGTCAAAATAATATACTATTGGATTAAAACTAATTTGAGCATGATACAGGAAATGCCTTGAGGCAACTGATTTTGAAGACATACCAGAAGTCCATTTTTTTCCTTTTTGTTGGCAAAGTTCAGGACTTAGATTTATCAGTCCAGTCACTGTATGATGAATATTTTTGAACTTCTTTAATGAAGCACTTAGAAACTCCAGCTTGAGGATTGTAAGAAATTAAAGTGACTATCTAAATGTGAAGAATCAGTTTGCTTGGACTAGCATCAGAGATACCTATGTGAATAGTCACATCGTTTGTTAGTTGTAGTAATAGAAACATCTGTGAGGTTCTCAGAGACACTGATTTTGGTAATCTGCATTTGTGCTGGCTGGCAAACAATGTCACAGTTGCTTTAAGGCCACATTTGCCTACTGTTATGCAAAGCCAATTAGCAGCACCCTGGGTTGCTTCCTCTGAAAGAAATTTTCTTAAGAGGTGAGAAAAGCTTAAGCAGTTGGCATTCCTATGGACTTTAAAATAAAAACATTGAAAAACTTAAGATAGGTAAAAGAAAGGAGAGTACATATAGCACTAAGAGCCTTGAGTAGTGACTTGAGAACACGGCCATTAAAAGACCACCTGTCAAAACAGAATAAATGACTGTTTTAAGCTTGTTAGAGAAAAAAAAAAATTGCCATAGACATGGAAGCTGTTGAGATGATGCTGCAGCCTCTGGTACTGAAGGTTCTGCACTTAACATTTGAGTCTATAGCATGTCTTCTCTTGATCTCCCTCACTCTTATTAAGGTTTGGCTTCTAGGCCTTTCTTCCTTCCCTCCTTTCTCTCTCTCTCCTGTTGATTAGGCTCAGCTGCTTTTATTTGACTTGATTTCAGCTACAGTGGCTACACGTAGTGATTGTGTATGTTTATAATCTTTCCAAGATGACCTTTTGCTCTAAAGGTGCTGAAAAATCTCTCGAATTGACTTAAGTGTTGACAACCACCGCTGAGGTGAACTGTTGAGATGTTGTTGTCTGAGTTGCTCATCAGGGGTTTGTTTGTATTAGATTTTGAATGGATGAGCCATTTTACCATCTTTTTCATCCTTTAGATGATGTATGGCTGACTCCATCGGGGAACTGGTGTGAATCTGGGAAAGCTTACAAGCTCCTAAATAGTTGCAAGTCATGAGTCGAGAGAGGGAGAAGTGACTACAGGGAAAATGTGTGATAATCCAGAGTAATGTCTTTCATGGTCTTTTCTTAGACTTTGAAACCTATCCGCACTCTGAAAAAGTGTATGGATAATCTAAAGAGTTAAAATGTTTTGGAAAATATTATTTGAAGATATTCTCTGTTGTATTGATAGATAAAGCCTATGAATTTGCATTTCTTAAAAGCTTATGAAAAGTAGAGCCAAAGTGATTGTGGAGTTTTCTGTTTATCTGTTTTAGCAAATGCCAAATAAACTAGAAGTTATCTGGATAACTCAAAACTCCATCATGCAGATCTTCTGTACTGATTGTCTTTAGGCTTTTTAGAAGGTGTTAAAAGGAATGTGGGCTGGGAACCTGGACACTTCTTAGGGTTCTGGTTACCAATAAAGGAGAGAAAGCATTTCTTTTCAGTGGTGAAGTAAACATGTTATGATGTTCATTTGTCTGTCTATTCATTCAGTAGTCTTTTATTGGACATCAATTTTATACCTGTAAGTTCTGATACAAGTAAAAGTAAAAGAAATATAAACAAAGTACTTTGGGAGTGTAATGTAGGACCCATTATTTTTAACTATAAGGATGGAGGAGTATTTTAATAGAGGAAGTAACTTTTAACTTTGATCTTGAATAAAAATGATAATTTGACAAGCTGAAATCAAAGCAAAGAATTTCTCTCTTGTAGTGGAGATAACATAGATAAAGACATTAAGACTTCTTGGAATTGTGGATGACTCTTTTTTGGGCTTGTTTGTTTGTGGCAGAGGAGAGGATACTTTGAGTGGAATAAAAGTGAATTATGAGATTGGATCAGTGGAATGGAATACTGTAAGGAATTAGAATTCCTGTGGACAATATGGAAGACTTGAACAAATGAGTCCCATCCTTTGTGGTAAAATAACAACAAAACAGTGTGTGCATTTTGAATAAGGCAATCTCATGCAAGAAAACAAAAGTTTATTAAGGAAATAATTGTTAGGAACAATTTCCCCAAAATTATCAACAAACAAAATAATAGCCTATTAGTGATATGTTAGAGCTGTCTCTTAATGGCTTGTGAGTACTAAGTGTGTGCATCTCTGCCCAAATCTGAGTTCAGTGATATCACATTGTTAGCTTGAAATAGGCTATGGTAGGAGTATTTACACCATGGAAATCAGCAAATGCTACAAATTACAACTATTTTTTTTGACAGTCAGCTGTTAAACATTTACCACTGTACCACTGCTGCATGATATGAAACAGGTCTTAGCAGAAAAGTCAATATTTCAAACACAGTATAGTAAAAATCTCTTTACGTAACAAAATAATTAAGGGAAAACAGTTTAAAATATGCATATCAGCAGATTTAAATAGAGAAAACAAAAAAGCAAATGAGGGTAAGACAAACAAGAATAAAAGACAGTGAAACATGAGGAGTTACAAAGTATAATTATCAGATTTAAACTTATTTGAAAAACAGGGACAAGGAAACAAGATTTTTTGCTTATAGGATGAATTAAGCCTTTTTTTTTATAACAATTGATGTCTAGACTATGGACATTACATTAGGAAACTACACATAAAGCACTGACCGCACATCTCTTAAATGTTATTGAAACTTCAGTTTAACATGCACCTTTTAATATATATAGTATTTTCCTAACTCAACTGGGTGATTTGGAATATTTTCTCATTATATTGCATATTTACACTCTTACCTCAATGTTTAAACAAAATATTGATAGTGTGAATTATCCAACTAATTGTATTCATTATCCTCTTTCTAATAGACCACCATGCCTCCTTCTTTTTACCTTTAAGTTCATTTTTAATTATTTAGCTAGTTATTGCCATAGATGCTTAAATATGCCATCATGTCCAAACTTTCCATAGTTAAGTACCATGGAAACTGTGGTATATTATTTGGATATGATAGTGGATAGAGGCACTTCCTCATAGTCTTCCTCCTTCCATTCATTGGCCAATATATTGTATAACCTACATTTATCTAGGCTGGGGTAGTTTTGGATAAAACTCAACTAATAGAATAATAACCATGTAATAATCTCAGAGTCTAGCCCCGCTGTCCCTCATATTTTATTAAGGGAATTCCTTCAGTATCTCCTGTGAGCTGAATGGCCATGACTGTACCCTTTGCCTCTTGGTCCTCCTGATAGTCTCATAAGACTTGTTAGGTTTATATCACTTCTCTTGGCCAGAGATGTATCTTTATTGCTGTGTGATATCACCATTGTCTATATGAAGGTAGGTTGCAGGCAGACTCAGTCTGAACAATTGCAATAGTGTGTCAGTATAGTAACTTGATTATCAGTAGAATCTATTCTGATTTACTTTTGTTTCGCATCTATTTGGTCAAGAATTTTAACGACTCCAAATGAGTAAAAGGGGTTATTTTGAGAATGACTCATGAATCACAATATGGATAAAATTATATCTAGGTTTACTTAAGCAATCAAATTAAACATATACAACTAATTGCAGGCATCTCTAAGATAATTATTTCAATGGGAGCTGAGTTTTAACCACCAATCCCTCCTCACTAGGGGATCCAGAATAGTTCCTCAGCATGGAGAGTCAGGTCTTCATGGCACTCTGCTTCCCTTATCCTCTTGGTCTTGATCATCATATTCTTCCAATGTTCCACAAGATCTTTGACCCTGACAACTGAACCTTTTCTGCACTTTTTTTCTGAGTTGCTTTGCATGTTATAGGGGACTTTCAGTTCCCTTTATAAGTGAATTTGTGGCCTGTATCTAAGAATGTAACTTGTTCTTGCTGCAAAACCTATAATCTCACTTTTTTTCTTAGATGCACCATAATATAGTAGAAGAAGCATGGACTCAAGAACCAGACTTAGTTTCCCTATTCCCTTATGTCATAAAACATATCCTCTTTTTAAACTGCTTTTAATGATAAGATATAATATTCATATAGAAAACTGCATTAGACGTGAATGTACAATGCAATGAAATATCACAAATAGAACACATATATAACTGTCAACCAGGTCAATAAACAGAATAATGTCAGCACCTCAGTAGATCACATACACACTTTCCCAATCAGTACTTCCTTTCTCTTTTCTGAAAGTAACCAATTTTCTGGTTTCTAACATAAGATTTTAATTTATCTGTTTTTGAGCTTTGTATACATGAAATCACACATATATATATATATACACACATATATATATGATTATATATATATAACTTCTTTTGCTCAACATTGTGAGATTCATCCATACTTGTGCAATAAACTATAGTTTATTCATTTTCATCATTATATAGTATTAGATTCCATAAAAAGACTTTCCAGGACAATGTCATGGTTTATTTATCTATTCTACTTTTAATGAGTAGAGGGAATTTTTCTAGTTTGGGGGCTGTTGTGAACAGTACTGTGATAGACATTTTATAAATGTTTTTTGGTACATTTGTACACACATTTCTGTTGAGTATATATCTAAAAGTAGTATTGCTGGGTCATGGGGTATGCATGCATTTAATCTTTGTAGATAATACCAAACTGCTTTCCATAGGGGTTGTCACAATTCATACTCTGTCAGCAGCATATGACTATTTCCATTGTTCTGTGTCCTTCCAAAACTTGGTATTAGCAGTCTTTTAAAATTTTAGACATTTTTGTTGTGTGTGTAGTAGTATATCATCATGGCTTTGCTCTTCCAGAATACTAATTAACTAAAACAGCTCTTCATCTATTTATTATTTGTACATACCATTTTTGAAGCACCTATTCAAGTTTTTGTTTACTTTCAGATGGACATTTTCTTACTTATTTGAGCAGTTCTTTTTTTAAAAATAAATTTATTTATTATATTTATTTATTTTTGGCTGTGCTGGGTCTTCGTAGCTGTGTGGTCTTTCTTTAGTTGCAGAGTGCGGGGGCTACTCTTCGTTGTGGTGCACGGTCTTCTTATTGCAGTGGCTTCTCTTGTTGCAGAGCATGTGCTCTAAGCACACGAGCTTCAGTAGTTGTGGCACGTGGGCTCAGTAGTTGTGGCCCACAGGCTCCAGAGTGCAGGCTCAGTAGTTGTGGTGCACGGGCTTAGTTGCTCCGCAGCATGTGGGATCTTCCCGGACCAGGGCTTGAACCCTTGTCCCCTGCATTGGCAAACGGATTCTTAACCACTGTGCCACCAGGGAAGCCCTGAGCAGTTCTTTATAGATTCTGTTGTTGGTTTCATATGTTGAAATACTTTGTCTGTCTTTTTACCCTCTTAATCATGTCCTTTGATAAATAAAAATAATTTTCAATGTAGTAACTTATCAATCATTTCCTTTGGGATTAGTTCTTTTTGTATTCTGTTTAAATATTCTTTCTGTATACCCAAAATCATGAAAATATTCTCTCTATTCTCTTCTTAAAGATTTTTGACTTAAACATTCAGATGTGCAGTTCTTCAGGAATTGCATATGTATATGGCATAATTTAGAAGTCAAGTTTTTTTTAATGTGGATGTATAGTTGATCAAGTACCATTTATTGAAAAGGCCATTCATTCCTTGTGGCTCAGCAGTGGTATCTTTATCCATATATACATGGAGACTCTAGTCCTTTCTGCAGGTCTCATTATCTATCCTTGAGACATTATCAGACTGTCTTCACTTACATAGTGTTATAAGCAATCTTGATATCTAGTAAAACAAATCTCCCAGTTTGTTTTTCTTCAAGACAGTCTTGGTTACATTTGTCCCCTTTGTGTTTTCATATACAATTTTAGAATCACCTTGTGCAATTTCACAAGACACATATAAATGGATTTAGTTCACCAATAAAAGCAAAGATTATCACATAGTAATAAAAAGTGCTGTTTAAAGGGACACTTTCTGTGATATAGTGATAAAGTTTGAATATAAAAAATGAAGAAAAGGGACTTCCCTGGTGGCACAGTGCTTAAGAATCCGCCTGCCAATGCAGGGGACACAAGTTCGATCTCTGGTCCGGGAGGATCCCACATGCCCTGGGAGGATACCACATGCCGCGGAGCAGCTAAGCCCGTGCGCCACAACTACTGAAGTCCGTGTGCCACAACTACTGAAGCCCACGTGCCTAGAGCCGATGCTCCACAACAAGAGAAGCCCCTGCAGTGAGAAGTCCGCACAACACAACGAAGAGTAGCCCCCGCTTGCTGCAACTAGAGAGAGCCCATGCACAGCAATGACTACCCAGTGCAGCCAAAGATAAAATAATTAATTAATTTAAAAAATTTTAATGAATAAAAAATTAAACTACATTAACTTACTGAATGAAAGCTTACATGGCTCCATCAGTATCACTTTAGTGGATGTTAAGACAAAAAAAGAACTAGAGTTAGAGATGCTTCATAGTGGTACAATATTCTATTAACTGGTAGGATAAAACAACTTAAAATTGTGTTTTAATAACACAGCTTCAAAACATATCAAGCAAAAGTTGAATGAAACAAATGGAAAAATAGTTAATACCACAATCATAGTGACAGACTTTAAGACACCTCTTTCAGCAGCTGATAGAGAAAGAAGACAGTAAAAAAGGGGGGTATGTATAAGACTTAAACACCTTAATAAACCTGCTCTAATTGAAATAAATAATAGGCTTTACCCAGTAACTGCAGAATATCATTCTTTTCAAGGACACATGTAAAGTTTTCAAAAATAGACCATATTTGGGGGTATAAAGCAAGTTTCAGTAAGTTTCAGCTAATGGATTTCAAACAGAGTATAATCTCTCATAGTGAAACTAAACTAGAATCTATATTATATAACAAATGGAAAGATATCCTATGTTCATGGATTGGAAGACTTAATATTGTAAAAATGCCCTTACTACCCAAAGTAATCAAGAGATTCAATTACAATTCCTATCAAAATCCCAATACTGTAGCATTTTTTACAGAAATAGAATTCTAAAATTCATATGGAATCACAAAGGACCACAAATAAAAAAGCAACATTGAGAAAGAAGAATGAAGTTGGAAGCATCATATGTCCTGATTTCAAAATATATTACAAAGGTACAGTAATCAAAACAGTAGGGTACTGCCATAAAAACAGACATACAGACCAAGGGAACAGAATAGAAAGTACAGAAATAAATCCACACATATATGGTCAACTGATCTTCAAAAGAGTGCTAAGAATACAAAATAGAGAAGGGATGATCTCTTGAACAAATAGTATCGGGAAAACTAGATATCCACTTGTAAAAGAATGAAACTGCACCCTTATACCATGCACAAAAATAAATGGGTAAGTAGTTAAATACTTTAACATAAGACCTCAAACTATAAAAATCCTTAAAAAAAATAAGGGTAAACTTTTATGACTTTGGTCTCAGCATTAATTTCATGAATATGACACCAAAAGCATTGGCAACAAAACAGAATAAACTAGTGGGACGACATCAAACTGAAAAGTTTCTGAACAACAAAGAAGACATTCAACAGAGTAAAAAGGCAATCTATGGAATGGGAGATAATATGTCCAAACCATATATCTGATAAGGTGTTCATCTCCAAAATATATAAGGAACTCTTAACAGCTCAGTAGTAAAATATAGTAAACCTGATTTTAAAATGGGCTAAGGACTTAAATAGACATTTCTCCAAAGAAGACATACAAATGGCCAACAGGTATATGAGAAATGCTTAGCATCACTAATCATCAGGGAAATGTAAATCAAAACCACAATGAGATATCACTTCACATCTGTCAGAATATCAGGATGACGATTATTTAAAAAAAAAAAAAAAACCCAAAGACAAGAAGTGTTGGCAAGGACGTGGAGAAATTAGAATGCTTGCATTCTGTTGGTGGGGATACAAAATGGTGCGACTGCTATGTAAAACAGTATAGAGAGCTCTCAAAAAATTAAATATAGAACAACCATGTGATCCAGCAGTCCCACTTTTGGGTATTTATCCAAAAGAATCAAAATCAGGATCTCAAAGAGATATTAGCACTATGAATACTGAAGCCCTATTCACCATAGCCAAGATGTGGACACCAGCTAAATGTTCACTGACAGATGAATGAATAAGAAAATGGTATATACATACAATGGAATAGTATTCAGTCTTTAAAAGGAAGGAAATTCTGCAATATGCAACAACTTGGGTAAACCTTGAAGACATTATGCTAAGTGAAATAATCCAGTTGCAGAAAGACAAATACTGTATGATTCCACTTATATAAGGTATATAAAATAATCAAATTCATAGAATCAAAGAGTGGAATGGTGGTTGTCAGCACATGAGGAGAGGGAGAATTGCGGAGTTACTAATCAATGGACATAGTGTTTCAGTCAAGCAAGATGAATAAGCTCTAGAGAACTGCTCTATAACATTGTACCTATAGTCATTAATAGTGTACTATACAATTAAAAAATCTGTTTAAGTAGTTAGATCTCATGTTCAGTGTTCTTACTACAATAAAATTAAATTAAAAAATAAAATACCAGTGATGTAAAATAAAAAGATGAAGTATAAAACAAAACTTTTAAAAAGTGGTTGTATAATTTGAAATAAAAAGATAATTGGAAAATCTCATATATTTGGAGATTTCAAAATACAATCTCTTATGTGTCAAATCACAGTAAATTTAGTATTTTGAGCTGAATAATTATGAAAATATGAAATATCAAAAAAAGTGTAATATGTATAAGCTGAATTTGGAAACACATGTAAAGCTTTAAATGTATATATTAGAATAGAAGAAAGTTTAAAATTACAGATAGAAACACACAACTCAAGAAATTAGGAAATCAAAGCAACAAATTAAACATGAAGTGAGTGACTTAAATATAAAGAAACAATGAAATAAAAATAAGCATATAATATATAAGAATTAAAATGTCAAATTTTAGTTCTTTGAAATAATTAACAAAATTGATAGCACTCTAGAAAGACTGATTGAAAGAAAAGTCCTACATTACCAGCACTCTGAATGAAAAAAAGACTTTACCACAGATTTTAGTGTATTAAAATGATTACAAGAGAATATTAAAAAAAAAAAACTTCATGTAAAAGAAAATTGAAATTTTATTTGAAATGGAAAAATTCTTGTGAAAATAAACTGAATCAAAAAGACAGAAAATTTGAATGCTACCATAATTAACAAAATTGAATCTTCAATACCAGATATACCAAGAGAAAACACCAGGCCCATATAGCTTCAGCAGTGAATTCTGCTAATAATTTATACTGTTTTAGAGTAAAGGGGAAGATGGGAAGAGAACACTTCATAACTGATTTTTGAGGCTAGTATACTATTGACACCCAAGCTCAAAAGAACATTATAAGAAAAGAATATTACAGGAAAATCCTGCTCATAAGCATAGCAGTTAAAACCCTAAACAAAATATTAGCAGTTCATCATTATCTTAAAAACCCATAATATAATTGTGTTTAGGCCAAGAATGTAGGATATTAACATTCCAAAATAAGTTGTTATAATTCACCACATTAAGAGAATGAAGAAGAAATATAACCATTTCAATAGATGTTTAAAAATTTGTTGATAAATTAGACACTCGATTATGAACTACTTTTGATAAACTGGGAATAACTTATTAGCTTGATAAAGGATATCTACAAACATCCTATAGTATGCATCAGATTTAAAAATGAAACATGAGAATTTTTCTTTGAAATAAAAAACATGACAAAGATATTCACTCTTAGTGCTTCATTTTAACATTACACTGGTGGTCCTAGACAGTGCAATAGGGTAAGAAAAAGAAATTTAAAAATATAAAGATTGGAGTGGAATAAATAAATCTCTGATTATTCACAGAAGATATGATTGTATAAAGCCTATACAAAATTATTTGTTTATACATCATTGAAATTAATAAATTAGTTTAACAAAATGGATGGTTAATTTAAAAATCAATTAAAAATCAATTATTTTGATTTAAAAATGAATTATCTCTGTTGTTTTCCCAATTCTTTTAGTCTAAAAACATACCCTGATTATGGCAGACAGCCAAGTGGAAGAACATATTCCATGTAGGTTTGTTAGCTATGGCGAGCCAAATAAAGCCTATCTCCCCATGTTTTCTCTCAATTAATCATTCCTCCATTCATTCAACATGTTTTTTAAATGCCTATTATATACCAGGCTCTATCTTTGCCTTTAAATTGCTCACAACAAAATAGAGCATGACACACATGGCTGACTACAATATAATGTGTAGAGTAATAAACAAGAGAATTTGTGTGGAAAGGAGACAAAGAGTGGAAGCAGTTTGCTCTATCAGAGAGGATTTTAGAAAAGATTTCAGAGCAGGCAGTGTTTGTGTTAGTCCTTGAATGATTTAGTAAGGTTTCACCAATTCAAAGAAGGATAGGGAAAATACAATTCAGAGGGAACAGAATAAAGGTATAAGAGTATGCCAAGTATACTTGGCATATTTGGGAAACATAATATAAAAGCTAAGAGTACTTAGTAGATCCTTTGCTTGGTTGATGTGTGCATCTGTCCTCTTGTATCTGTTATATTTTGCAAAATCTGTTTAGCTTTTCTCTTCTGTTCTTTTCTCAATCATGAAAATAATAGAGATGATTTTCATGTCTCATAAGTACAAAGTGAGTTTTAAAACTTCTACTCGAGCTTCTCCAAGGATACCCTTGCCTTTTTCCATAAGTGCATCTTAGCCAACTAAAGTGATTTTTGATGATTTAAATGATCTGATTCTAAAGAATCTGAAAATTATTTATTCACAACATGATAATGGCCCCAACTTTTATGGTGTTTTAAAATAGCTGTAGTACTTAGAAATTACATGGTATATGCAATTTAACAAACATCTGAATTGTATCAATAGGGTATTGCAACTTTCTGTAAAAGATGTAGAAAAGTAAATATCCCTATACTGAGTCCGAAAATTTATATAAAGAATTGCAGTAAGTAATGATTGCATTTAAGCTTTAGATATAGGAAACCTAGATGAGAGCTTCAAATGTCAAGAAGTTGTGTTAAAATCATGTAGTGTATCTTATAACTCTATTATTACTTGATGGAATTGTGCAAAAAGACAGTGTGATGGGTGTGTGATATTTCCTACATCTGCATCTGTTTGATCTCAGTATAACTTTTGCATGCAGAAGTTCTCTGGTTTGCATAAATTATTTCCTTATTTATCTTTTAATAACTCTTACTAACATTGATTAGCCTTATTGCCAGTGTTTTTGCTACATCTTATCGGCCAAACTAGATATATAACACAGCTTTACTGTATATTCTTATTTTTTGCTCCAAAGTTATAAAATATGACTATTTGTTTAATATTACTTTATTACAGTTAGTTATTAGATTTTATTAATAATGACCAATACTCATAAATATTTATTAAACAGATGCTTCAGTCAGATGTTTTTAGTGCTTATAACTGTGAATTATTAAATCAACAAACTCGTTTAGAAAAGACAACTCAATTCTGTGGTCCCTGTATACAAGGTTTTAATATTATGAAAACAGACTAAATGCTGCTTGCCTTCTTGCCAACTGAGAGTATTACCCATTACCTTCTCAGCAGAGCTACTAGAGAAAAAATAAAGAACCTACATTGAGAACTTTCTGAATTCAGCTCTGTCTGTGTGTATACACTCAAAATGAAACAAATTGGGGCAATTTACTGAAGGTTAAATCCTCTAAATGACATTCACCTAAAATATGCAGGGAAATGGTTTGGGAGGCTTAAATTATCAATGTAATTGCCTTAATTCTCTAGGTTGCTTTCATAAGTAGACACAACTTTATCGTATCTAACTGACAATTCCAAATTGGAGGTTTAGGGTTGTTTGTATTTTTACTCTCAACACTCTGCATCAAGTTTACTTTCTACATAACCCAGGTCCTAAAAATAGCCCATGGACCTAATGTGAGAGCGATCTAGAAGTGAGGTTTTTACATTAATGATGTGCCTGTAGCTTTCTTTCCAGTAGCTAGCACCTTTCCGTTTGTCAGCATTTTACCCTGAAGTCTCAGGAAAGCTTGTTTAAGAACTAAATATGCTCATACTATGTTGTGCTTTTATTCTTAAGTATTTGAACATAGAGTGATATTTCAGAACATTTTGTTAATAAAGTCTACCTGATTTCTATTAAAATTTTTCTCTAAGCCCTGAGAGAGAAGTGAAAGGAAAGATTATTTATGAGCAAGGTAGCTCAGCCCTGTCTAATTCTTGAGTAAGAGTTTTCCAAGTAACCTTCCGTTTATGATTCAGCAATTCCTCTGAGTTAAGAGGGTGTTACTAGTATAACATATTTTTGAAGATACTATCTGAAATACCAGATTTTTTAAAAATGATTTTTAACAAATTTTAAGAGTTTAAGATTGCAGAACCTTTCACTGACACTGTGGGGTTTTTTTTTTCCTCTTGCCAAACTGTACTGCAAGTAAACCTTTTGATGTTTTAAATGTTTTTCTTTGGCAGCTAAGAAAAACACTCTGGAAAGTTATATTTAGTGAATTTACCCATGTATAAATATCCCTGAGCTAGTCTGTTATCCTATGGCATCTGGAAGAAAGGTGCTATTGTTTTAGATTCCATGATTAAAGTATAGAATAATCAATTCAGAGAGACCCTGGGGGGAAGATTCACTCACACATTCTGTGGAAACTTGGAATCCCTGAGTTTTTTAGTTTTTTTCTACAGATGAAGAGACATAGATGGGTTCATGTTTTAGCACAGCGTCTAGTGACATCGTTTCCCGTTCTTGCCATATAATAGTTTGGCCTATTTGAGACTACTAACTTTAAATTTTCTAAGAAAACTTCTTCGTTGTTGTTAATCCCTTTTTACTATTACTTTCCTCGCTTTCTGGGTCACAATAGCTGGACAGCTATTTTGTTTGCAAGTGCTTTGCTATGCAGTTTGTCCTGCTCCACACGAAGCCACATCGCCAAGGTGTTCCCAGGGATGCATCATCAGATTTAGTTCTGCCAGAACACTCCATAAATTATTTAAAGCTCTTCTTCATTTCTTGCAAAACAATGTTTGCTGAGCTTCCCCATGAAAAATCAGTGTAATTCCAGAAGATCAGGATAGATTTGCAAGACAGGAATTTGTCCTGTGCTTCCACATGGCTATCTGCATAGATGTGAATACAGTGGAAGTTAAATGAAAATGTACAGTTATTTTACTTTTGGTTTTATTTGAGCATTTTCTCTACCACTTATTCAATAGCAGTTGAATAAGAGCAGCTATGTCTCGTGGCGTTCTGCTGTGAAGTGTCCAAAAGTGTAAGGTAGTTAGGTGTAAAAACACCACAAAAGTATGGATAATAGACTGCCCACCTTCTGTCTACTTCAACTTCCCTGAGGTTTCCTTTGCAGGGCCCAGCTGCATATACAGACATGATGGAATTTGGTTTGTCAGGAACCTACAAAAATTACACAAATAACTCGGATTTTTAATGAATAATACACAGACATGCACCTGCTTCAGGGACTTCATAGATTAGTTTTGTGACCAGTAGAAAATCCCCTTGGAATTCAATTACATTGCTGCAAAACAGAAAATAAAACTGGCTACACTTTTGGAACTGGTATCAGCAAAATGTTAAGTAGTTCTTGGAGCAGGCTTTTTTTTTAGGTTGTTTCAATTTAGTTTGCTTCTGTGAAACTTACTATAAAGTCATAATGTTCTGCTCATATCATTATTTACCATTCTTGCAGCTGGAGCCACTTGCAGAAGATATTCTCCAACAAACTCCGAATATGAATGCTGTTATTTCTTTACAGAAGATCATTGAAATTCAAAGTATGTCTTTAAATTTTTTAAATATTTCTAATAAGGTACTAATTAAGCTTATATTGAGAATTAGAGCACATGAAAAATATATTTGAGCTTCTCAAATATAAGGAATATATTTAAAGTAATTATAATTTCCACATATTACGTATTCATACCTAAATGTGTTGTTGCCTGCTGTTAATGTGGCAATCTTATCTCACACTGATAACGAAATTCAGAGACTCTAGATTTAGAACCTTGTTTTTCTCATATTTTCCAAAAGTGTTTGGATTTTTTTCCATTACTGCCACTAAGTATCTACTCAGAGCTATGAAATTAACATAGAAATTGTGATTATATTGTCCAGTCTTAACTGAGGTAAGTTATCTCCTAGTGATGCTGGAATTCACCAGTCATTTACTGGTTTTAAGTTTGTCAATAGAGGAAAAAGTTCACGAGAAAGCCTACTAGAAAATCCAACTGAACAAAAAGGAAAAGTCAGAGACCTTTTTACTATCCCAGTTCCTTTCACATCACTGTTACTTTCTCAGGAATGATTCTTTTTTAGATGATAACATGCATGAGTGTTCACGCACGCATGCGCGCGCGCGCATACACACACACACACACACACACACACGTACTGAAAGCAAGCACAAATTGACATGAAAGTCAGCATGAATGGGAAAACCAAATGGCAAAATTAAGTGTGAAGGAGGATCAGAAAACCCTTAGCTTTGCTACTCTTTTGTAGAAGCATTTTTTAACACCGCTGGAGAAGCCACCTTCCATCTATCTCTGAGTCCTTGTCTTTGCTTGCTCAGTAGTAATTTGGAGATATGGTTGTGACTGGGGTTCTATGTTATCCGTTCATCTGGTGCTTATGCAATCTAATCTAATACTTCATTAAGGTGACCAGCAGCATAAGAAATATCTACTTTTTACACATACAGTTCTTTTTTTTTCTGAGTATTGTTTTTCCATTATATACACAGACTATCAAAAATTATTGTTCCTTTGTATATTATGATCACATCACTTTCAATAAGCATTCTTAAAATACTTATTACATGTTGATACATGATAACTTGAGCACTTATCAAGGCAAGGCACAGAAGAGGAATAAGGCAGTTTCTAGCATTAGGAAGTTTACAGTCCAGTGAGTGAGAGGCACTAAAATAGATCATTTCAATAGAAGTCACAACATGCACTGAGATCATGGACAAGAAACAGTCATTTTCTTAAGTCCCTTGCAGCCAGAAGGAGAAGTACTGCAAAGTGAGGAAGGTTTGAGGAAGGCTCGAGGAAGGCTCCTTGGCGGTGATAGGGCCTGACCTTGGTCTTAAGGTCTTATTACCGACCAGGGCTCTTGGCCTCCTTAATCAATAGAAATTGATCAGGGGCCAGACAAGAAATTCAGGCTAGGCTTTATTGCGGCCCCTGCTGCAGCAGCCCGGAGCAAAAACAAACAACAGATTCCTTTGTTTGCTTGCTCGCTGAGGAGGGGGGGTAAGCTTGCTCTTTATGTGAGGTTGAGGATAGGGTTGTGTCCAGGGGCCGGGCCAGAGGGGTGGCTTAGGTGTTTTGCCCGCCCCTTAGGTGGTGGTGTGTGCAGGGAGCATGCGCAGTACCCTGCTTTTGCTTCAGGCTCTTCAAAAGTGGCTCTTGGGTTTTTTGGTCCCTTTGTATCTTTTGTCCAGAATTGCCCCAACTGGGCACGCAGGCAGTTATTTTTAGTCCCATATAGTTTCTTTGTATTTTGTTGCTTGAAGAGAGGTGTGTCCAGGTGTAAGCGTTACAGCAGTGCAGCAAAGGGTCCCAGGTCCCAGTTTGTCTCAGTCTGAACAGGATTTTGGCCAGATGAAGAAAGAGTGAATGTTCTGAAGGAAATAACAGAAGCAAAAGACTCAATTTTCACATAGGTGTAAAAATTCATGGTCTATATATGTCTTTAGAAACCATGCTGTTGTCTGTTGCATTGGATCTAACTTGCCAGTAATGACTTTCCACTGCATGATGGTTTTCCTTTCACCACTGACATTTTTGAGTGACTTGTACAGTCTACTTTAGCCAAACAAACCTGTTTGACTCTTGAAAAGGATCCACTGAACTATCAAAATTGGCTGGATAAGAATTCTGCCCCTGTGGATTGTGAATCTCTGTCTTTTGCTCCAAAATGCATTTCAAACACCCAACACTGACCATTTCCCCCATTTAAAAATCTATTTCTGGGGCTTCCCTTGTGGTGCAGTGGTTAAGAATCTGCCTGCCAAGTCAGGGGACATGGGTTCGAGCCCTGGTCTGGGAAGATCCCACATGCCACGGAGCAACTAAGCCCGTGTGCCACAACTACTGAGCCTGCACTCTAGAGCCTGCACACCACAACTATTGAAGCCTGTGTGCCACAACTACTGAAGCCCTCGCACCTAGAGCCTGTGCTCGCAACAAGAGAAGCCACCGCAATGAGAAGCCCGCACACCATAACGAAGAGTAGCCCCCGCTCGCCGCAACTAAAGAAAGCCTGCGTGCAGCAGTGAAGACCCAATGCAGCCAAAGATAAAATAAATAAATTTTTTAAAAAATCTATTTCCTCCTAAACTCATATTGAAGATTCCACCCAGAGCTTGTTAATCCAGTACTTCTGTAAAGTCTCCGCACTAACGTGTAGATTTTAAGTGGTATTTTTATTTAAATTTTTTCCATTATTTGAGTTTTTGTATGTTTTATGGTCTTTCGGTCATGGTTCCTTAATTATATGATAATTATCAAGAGGATGGAACCGTGTCTTCTCACCCCCACTTGTACCTGCAGGCAGGGTTGGTACCAGAGACGAGGTTTGAAGTGCATGGAAACCTGGGAATTGAGAGTTGGAAGATTTGAGCAGGATTGATTCGAATAACTCTTCAAGGCCCTAGGGAACCAAAACTTGCATCAAAGAGAGCTTCTGAAGAAGAATGCCTCCTTCTGAGTCATGGATACAGTATATGGTATAGGGGTACTGTTGTTGGCTACTCAGTAACTATGTGTTCCTCATGTCTACTCAGAAGAAGCCTGGTTTCACACATGAATCCTTGCCACCAGATACAGTACAGATCAGGGGAAGATGAACTTATGCCCAGCTCCAAAGGAGCTGTTCTTAGTCCAAGGCTAAACTTGTCAACCCACTTACCAGTGATTAGTTAAGGAGTGGGTACTTGACCAATTCTGGCCGGGGAGAAGCAGGGCTGGCTTCATGGGCTTTCAACCAGTGTAGTCACACAGGCCCCACACTTAGAAGGGCCCTACACATGGTTTAATGCTGTTACTCTTGCTGCCTTAAAATTCTCACTAATTGTATTTTGTGACAGGGAGCCCACATTTCATTTTGCACTGAGCCTTGCTAATTATGTAGCCAGTCCTGATGAAAATCAAGGTGCTGGTGATGCAAAAAAATATTTACCAAAAAAGACTGAGAGTAGCATCACCACAAGGAGAACTCAAGTTGTGGTTGAGAAGGAACTGAATGGTGGGTTGAGGTTGTAGAAGGGAAGATAAACACAAGATTACAGTGATCTCTCACCAGTTGGGACATAGGGTGAAAATCTGTACAGAGAAAGTGCTTCAGTACTGTGGCTTTGACCACTGTGTGGTACATTTTTATGTGTTTCTCTGAATTGTGTGTCTTTGGGGCTACTCTTTCTTTTTTTTTAAACATCTTTATTGGAGTATAATTGCTCTACAATGATATGTTAGTTTCTGCTTTATAACAAAGTGAATCAGCCATACATATACATATATCCCCATATCTCCTCCCTCCCACCCTCCTTATCCCACCCCTCTAGGTGGTCACAAAACACGGAGCTGATCTCCCTGTTTGCTAAGTGGCTGCTTCCCACTAGCTATCTGTTTTACATTTGGTAGTGTATATATGTCAGTGCCACTCTCTTACTTCGTCCCAGCTTACCCTTCCCCATCCCTGTGTCCTCAGGTCCATTCTCTACGTCTGCATCTTTATTCCTGTCCTGCCCATAGCATCTTAAGAACTATTTTTTTTTGTTTTGTATATACTCCATATATATGTGTTAGCATAAGGTATTTGTTTTTCTCTTTCTGACTTACTTCACGCTGTATGACAGACTCTAGGTCCATCCACCTCACTACAAATAACTCAATTTCGTTCCTTTTTATGGCTGAGTAATATTCCATTGTGTATATGTGCCACATCTTCTTTATCCATGCATCTGTCAGTGGATATTTAGGTTGCTTCCATGTCCTGGCTATTGTAAATAGAGCTGCAATGAACATGGTGGTACATGACTCTTTTTGAATTATGGTTTTCTCAGGGTATATGCCCAGTAGTGGGATTGCTGGGTCATATGGCGATTCTCTTTTTAGTTGGGGCTACTCTTCCGGGTTAAAGAAACAGAAAGGGATTGTATAAAGTCTACAAAGCAATAAAAGAAAGTGGTATTTCAGAGTAACAAACTTCATAATGGCTTGGAAAATCAAAATTGTGGGTCCCTGACTTAACAAATAATGCTGTATTTCCTTAGAAACGATAAAATTGAACTCTCAATTTTATTTTTCTCTGTTTTATAACACACTTCCATTTCACATGCTCGTGTAGAACTCCAGGCCCTTGATTAGGCTCCCCATTTTGCCTTTGGCAGGGAAGGTAGTCAGGACTCACTAAAACTTTGTGGATCCTAGTGCAAAATGAAGATGTGTAAATGCTTCCCTGTTAAAAATTATTAATAATTTCAAGAAGATGCCAGCCGAGCATTGAACCAAGCCTGAGAGCCCTTCTGAACATGGGGTCCTTTGCAACTGCACAGGTTGCCTGTTTATGAAGCCTGCCTTGAAGGTAGCCTTTGTTTAACAGAGGAACCTTCTCTTCACGTGTCTCTGAGTGTCACCCAGGTGCCTCCTTTCAACTTAAGGAGGTGTTCGAATTTCAGCTCACCCCCTAGTCCAGGTTCTGAAGGATTCTTTTGTGCCAGGGTTTGGGACTACTGTACCAGAAAAGTATGTAAATGTTGAAAAACAGGCCTTGTAGCATGTGGGAAACATTCAGGCAGGTTCCTAGATATCCTTGTCCCAAGGCAGACGGCAAGGTGCTGACAGGCCTTATGTGTATTTCTTTGAGAACTGAGCCCCACAGCTGAGGGTATGCAGGTGCTGGAGGCTGTGATTAGCATTGGCCCTTTGCCTGGCCACATGTATGTGAATATTTTGCAGCAGGATCATCCCTGTTGTCCTGTTCTTGTTTATATTACTTATTTAGCTGAGAAGAAAAGGCCTTACAAGGCAACAGCAGGGCACCTATTTCTCCTGACAGGTAAAGACCCCCACCCCTGACAGGTCAGGGGCTGGCTTCATCCTCAGATGGTGGGTGTATACAAAGATCAACCATCTCTGAAATAACAAAAGGGAGGTGATGGACAAGAAGCTTCATGTTTGCACATGCTGTTCGCTCTGCTAACAAAGTCTTCTGCCTCATCCCTATTAAGTTTTCAAGACTTAGCTCGGATGTTCTCTCTTGTGGGAAGCCGTCTGCGAATCCCCATTCATCCCTATTCTAGATTAGGTGCATTTCCTGGGTGCTTTCATGGCAGAGATTGTTTTTGCTGATGTTCTTTGCTTTTAATCGCTGTGTCCTCTGCACAGTTCTGGAACGTTGTAGGTGCTCTGCAAATGTTTGTTGAATGAATGAATCAGCCAGTATGTCAGTATTTGCCACACTCTTTTTTCCTTAGCCTAGATTGACTTTTCAACTAAGGTTATACTTCTTGGTTAGGTCATACAGAACAAGAGATTAAGAAGTGCAGGAAAAATCTATATGAGAGCCCATTTCTTCACTCTCTTTCACAACCCACAATGATGAATCATGTCTAAGTTAGAAAGAACATGAACTGCTTGTGAGCTACCATTTCCATCGCTAAGCTTGGAGATGGCAGTTCTAAGAGTTGACTGGCCAGCTGTAATCACCAGCAAGCAATGCCAGGTAAAAGTCAGCCCAGAGTAGGATAAAGGACCCTGCTATGTATACAGGCTTTCCTGAAACCCATCCTAACAACTCACAGTCCGTTGAACTCTTACCTTTTTCTGCATGGTACGGTGAGAAGCAAGATTCCCAAATGTCATGTTTCACGCTAGTCCTGGCCCGTGATAACATTTTCACTGATTTTGAAGGGAAGAACCATGAAGTGAGTTTTCCACAAAACTAAATTTATTTAGTTTGAAAGACTATAATTTTAAGTTTGAAAAACATATAATGAATGATGTTGATATTGATCTATGAAACCTCAAAATATGAAAACCACAAGTATATAGTCATGGTTTCCTTTTATTTATTTAAATTTTTTAGTAAGAAGAGTACTCCTTTTAAGTGTCAACCAATTTTGTAGACCTCCTGCATGATAATAACGATAATCATAGTATCTTTTGAATTGTGGATCAAGAAAATATATGTGTACACAAGGATTTGACGATTCTTTTAAAATTTTGCTGCAACCCTCCAGTGGCTTGCAGCTGATAAGCTGAAAAACACTAGTGTGGAGGGTTTTAAAATGATATGAATTTCAGTGTAATCCTCACCAGCCATGTGACGATGAGCTAGCCACTTAACTTTCCTAAGAAATTTCCAGAGGAATGACATGACATATCACCACACCGATTTTCTAAGGTGGTGCCACTGTGGCAACAAGATGGCAGATCAGAAGCGGAGTCATAAAAGAACAGTAGGCAGTTTTTCCCTTTACCCCCACTTTCATCTTTTTCCCACACTAGGAATTCTCCCCTTGTTTAGTAGATTGAGGTCTTCTTAGAATTCCTTATTATGCCAACCACAGAAAACTGGTGACATAGGCCAGAATGAGGAAGAGACAGTAATTGCAATGTCACCATATGTTTTTGTCAAACTTGTTGTATATCAGTGGAGGAACAACATCCATGCCTCCTGCATATAAAATTTGTCACTATGGCTAAATTTATCTGTATTTTTTAAAACTCACCCACACACAGGACACACATTATTATTTAGGGCAATGAGAATTGCATTTATGGTCTTCTGAATTTATCCAACTTTTGAGACCAATATGAAAAGGGATATGATTATCTCACTGCAGGAGAATACACCATGTAACTATGTAATTGACTATGAGGTAGTCAGTTATCCACATGGTTCAGGCAGCTACAATGGGCAGAGCACACCTTTCACCCATTCTAGGGGAAAAAAAAATGAAATCAAATTTTCTCTGGGAGATCTGAGGCAAGTATAGTTGACACCAACTCCTTGTCAGAATTCTGCTTAACTTATGTTTTTAATATGTGTTATTGAGTGAATGACTTCCTTTTCCTCTTTTTGTTATTCTTTTCCTTCTCCCCCTCTTCCTTAATCTGCTTCTCTTATTATTACTATATATCCTCTGTTCCAGAAACTACCCTTAGAAGTAACAACTGATGTTGGAAACAAACAAAGGAATGTTAATTTTGTTGATTTCATTTCCACTCTATTTCAAATGCAGATAACTGCTGGTAAAAATAAAATACAGACACTGTTGATGTTGTATTAGAGTGGATAATCAGAGAAGGTGCTGTCCAGTTCTCTTGGTAATTAAGAGATCTGCATAGTAATTAATGAAAAAAAGCTATTAAAGTAAGATAAACCTTGCTCTAAAGATGACAGTCATTTTCTTCTTTTATGTGAAATATCATTCTCAGCCATCTCCTTCCATTAATTTAATACCCTCTACATACCCCCTTCCCAAGGAGAAAGGGCATTTACATCAGACGATCCAGGAGAAAATCAGATTGTTTCTAATCTGAAAGGAATTTGTGTACATCTCTTGTTGTGAGGAAACTGTCCAAGATTTTGATCTCATGGGGCTATGCGCATAGATTAAAGGGTTGTTTCCCCAGATGGCAACAAGCACTGCATAAATCATTTCACTAACTCTCTAGCTTCTTGACTCCACACCCAAATGCTAACCCACACTCAGTTTTTCTTCTCTCTTTTTGTCCCTTCTTGTTTTGATTTTCTACCTTTTTTCCTTATCTCTCTGTCTTTCCCTCTCTCCTCCACCTTCATCCTCTTCAGACCCAGGGGAGAAGAACAAGAGATATGCATGATGTTGAAAATGGGCTTTTAACTCATAAGGATTTAATGATTTATTTCAAGCAGGGAAGGAACATGATCAAACCTGCATTTCAGAAGATCACTATGCCTGCAGTAAGGACAGGAGATTTAGCAGAACTTACTGTCAAATGTGAACAGTTTAATTCAGAAGTAGAGCTGGCTTGGTATGTAATTAATAGGCATGGAGAGGATTAATGGTTTCTAAGTTTCAGGCTTGGACAACAGAGTAGGTACTGATGTCACCTCCTGTGATGGGGAACAGTAGAGGAAGAAAAGGTTTGCAAGGAAAGATGAATATTAGACTTAAGAAAAAGAAACTGCTGATTGAAAGGCTTAAAATTTGGGGAACCCATCTTAAATATCAGTTTTCTCCACAGTAAAGTTATGGAGGCATATTGGATGAAATTATTTACACAATGCAAACCCTGTAAGCTGTTAGTTAGCAAGTAATAAAATAACAATTACTGAGTGTTTTCAGTGTGCCAGGCACTGCTCTAAGCACTCGTATTAATGTAAGTTAAATCATTTAATGCACTTAACAACCCTATGAGGTAGGTACTATTTTCATTCCCCTTTTACAATCAAGTAAACTGAGGCACATCTAGGTTAAATACTTTGCAAGAACATATAGTTACTAAATGGACAAAAGCAAGCTCATAAACCAGGCATTCTAGCTCCAGAGTCTGTGGTGTTTGCCATTATGTTATTCTAGCTCACAAAGAAATTAATTCCTTTTGCAATTTTTTGTATGCACTTTTTTCTATTTCATCCAAAAGTGACAGGTTTAGGGGGGAAATCAGTTAAACTGAAGATTTGGAGTTTTGGACATTCTGGTTAATTGAGGTTTAGCCACAGTCAGTTTTAGAAGGGCAGTGCCAAGTTGCAGGGAGCCATGGAGCTATGAATCCACTCTGGAGTCCCTTGTAAACTTTCAAAATACATCTAATCACAAAAAAATGCAAGGATTGGCAGAATTTCAAATCCCTGCCCTGCTGAGTTTAAAACCCTGACTGTTGTCAGGTGTGAGCTGCTATTTGTCATAGCTTTTTTGGCTTTAGACAGAGGCCTTGACGTTGCAGCCCTGGGCCAGGCCGACCTTCATTGAAGAAAAGCAGCGTTAGACATTTTCCCACTATTAACCCCGCCAACCCTTGCTTGTATCAGAGCCAGGTCAACCTTGTACACATGGCTTTTTGAAAGTTGATTTTGAACTTCTAATTAACCATTCTCTCGAAATGTTAAGACTCTGATTATTGTTTGGTGGAGCACTAATACTAGAATATACCAGAATTAAAAGGAAAACCTGCCATCTGCTTAGAGACTTAACTTGTCTGGAATTTTTTTTTAATTCCAACTACATCTGTAATTATGAGTTTTCTTTCACTCATGTTTCTACTAAGGCAGAACTAATCACACCAAGAGTCTAAATAAAACTATGCATCTTTCTAGGACTGAAAACTCTTCAAGGACAGAAATGCTTTCTGATTATACTCAGCTGTTAGCACCCAGATGCACTTCACACATGCAATACCATTATGGTGTGCTCGAAGGTCAAGTTTGGGGAAGATCATTTGTTAGGTATTTATATATACATTATACACACACATGCACAAACATAGATTATATATATGCGTATGTATAAATAAAGTATATATGTATATATAATCTCTAGTCCTCACACAATTCTGCAATGCATAATTAGTTTCCTCATCTTGTTCATGAATAAATTGAGGCTTAACAAGTTTAGATCACTCATTGGAAGTCTGTCAACCAATAGCACTAAAACCAGCATTTGAACCCTGGTCTGGCTATGCTTTCAAAGCCCACTTTCCTTCTGTTAAAGCACATGACCTTCCTGTTCCCACTTCATTTCACAGATAAGAACAGAGTTCCACCAGACTTCCTGTTCCCAAGTATCCCAGGATAGACACTAGAATAGACCTCTCCTAAATAGCTTCTGCATACGTTAAAACAGACTATTTTAATCCATTAGTGGGCTTCCTAGAACATAAGGGAATATGAGGGAAAAAGAAAACATAAACTGAAATTTAATAGGGAGCGAGCAGTAATCAATAAGTAACACAAAATGGGAGAGTATCCCTGGGGCAAATGATGACATCAGTGCTATAACTGCACAAAAAAGCCTGAAGTCTGCATCAAAGTTAGGGATATGAATTTGATAGATACTGAAGAGGTTTTGTCTTCCTCCTCAATTCTGGAGGAAGTAAATACAATTCCTTTCTGGAGGAAGTATCCCTAATTTAGACCCTCAGTATATGCAGAGATCAAATTCAACAAAATACGAGCTCAAGTAAATAAATACATAACATATTTAAATAAACGAATAAAGTAAAATGCACGAGGACACAAGCCACTAGGGAAAGTCAGCAGAAAAGAGAAACAGAGAATAATAAACTTTATTTGTGGGGTTAAAATGGTGGAGGGGCATAATTTCAAGTAATGATAATAGATTTAAAATATTCATTTACTTTCACTCCTCCATAAAACTCCACTAAAAATTAAGAGGATCTTTTTTTATTGTTTCGTTTTGCTTTGTTTTGTTTTTAAGACATACACTCATAGGGATGAAGAATGCAAAAGGAAATAATAGGAACCTGGAGAGCAGATGACCATCTGTTACTGTCTTAGCAGACCCGAAAAAAATGAATTCTAAACCAGTACTAGCAGGCATATCTTGCCAGAGAAGGATACATCAGACGCATATAGAATTGTTGACCCACACACCTAAGACTTTGTATTTTATTTCATTTATTTTAATTTGTCATTCTTTCTAATTCATTATCCCTTTCCTTTCTTCACTTCTGTGTCCAGCTTAAAAACACTAACTCTTAAATCCATTTGCCCTTCTACCTTTAATATGCCTTAAAAATCTTGCCCTTTTACTTTACCAATCTAATGAAATCTCAACCCTGAATATAGTCTACAAGGAACTTTCTCTAACACTGGATGTAAATAAACAGGTCCGCTTGAGATTGTCATGAATCATAGCAATTTGATTTCCTGTAAGTTTATGAACACCAAACTCAAGTGGGCCCATTATAATCCTGCTGTGTTTCTCAGGTCAATTTTCACTGCCTCTCTCAAACTACTTTTTCAAATTTCACTCTCCTCAAACCTCCATCTGTTTCACCTTTGCTGGCAATCTCAGGAATAAACTTTTCTTGGAGTAAATTGCAGCTACCAAACTGCTTTCTTTGAATTGTTCATTCTCATCAACAATTAAACAACCTAAAATCTCTCATCTTAAAAAACAAACTCCAACAGCCTCACTCTTTCCCCAGTTTACCATCCTATTTCTCTCAAACCCTCCAGGAACAAATTCTTGAAAAAGGTTTCTATCTAGTTATCTTCATTTTCACAGCTAGAAATCCCTATTGGAACCACTCTATTCTGGTTTCAATCTCACTGTGGTCACCAGTGGCATTTCTACTGCCAGATTTAAAAAGTGATTTTATTAAACTTTATTTTGAAATAATTTTAAGTATAGAGAAAACTTGCAAATATAATACACTATAGAATTCTCATATAACCTTCCCCTGGCTTCCCTTAAGTTGACATCTTGCAAAACCATATCACAGTTACAGGAACTAAGAAATTAATAGTCATACAGTACTGTTAACTATAGACTTTCATTGGATTCTACCAGTTTTTTCACTAATTTCCTTATTCTTTTCCAGAATTCAGTCTATAGTCAACACATTGCATTTAGTTGTCATGTCTCAGTCTCCTCTCAACTACAACAGTTCTTCAGTCTTTCTGTGCCTTTTATGACCTTGACACTTTTGAAGAGTACTGGTCAGTTATTTTGAAAAATGTCTCTCAGCTTGGGTTTCTCTAATGTTTCCTCATAATTAGATTGAGGATATGCATTTTTGGCAGGATTACCACAGCAGTGATTCAGTATCGTTCTTAGTGCATCAGATCTGCAGCACATAATGTCTATGTTTTATTATTGGTAAGGTTAGCCCTAGCCTGGATCACTTGATTAAGGCGATCTTCAGTATAAAGTTAGAATATTTCCCTTTGGAATTAATAAATATGTTGGGAAGATACTTTGAGATTATGCAAATATACTGTTTCTCCTCAAATTTTTGCCCATTAACTTTAGCAGCCATCAGTAGATCTTGCCTGCAAAAATTATTACTCTGGTGTTCCAATGCCGACTTTCTATTTTCTTTACTCTGTCTACATTTCTTACTTGGAAGTTATCTGCAATGAGGAACTGTCCTTTCTCTTCCATTTACTAACTTATGCATTATAATATTTATATCAGTATGGACTCATGTATATTTATTCTATAGGTTATAATCCAATACTATCATTATTTATTTTGCTGTTGAAATTGTTCAAGCTCTGATTATTCAGAGCTCTTTCAGGATGGCTCCTATGTCCTTTTGACTTGGCTTCAGACAAATACAGTCTAACATTCCAATCTCCCAGAGTCTTTGAATCCCTTCCTCTTCATTAAACCAAGGTAGGTCTGATGTTTCTAAATCACTTCCTGTGGGCCACCTTTCGGTCCATGTTTTAGCCAACCAAACAAATGAAGTTAGAACCCTTCTTGACTCTTCTAGCTGCAGCATTAAATGCAGCATCTCTGCTTAGTGGGCCCATCATCCTCTACCTAAATGCTTTTCACCCTACATATTCTTTTCTTAAGTATATAATATGGATAAGTTGTTTCAACCCTCTTTACTTCAGTTTTCTCAACTATAAAATAAAGAAAATGAGATTATCATACAAGGTGGTTTTGAATTGTTATGAAATTACATATAGAGCCCATTTTCATAGGCAATTAATAAATATTTCTTATCATTTTACTTATCGTTGTTTTCATCCCAGACCACAGCTTCATAGTCACCTCTACGTGAATAACTCCAAAATTTCTATCTTCAGCTCAGACTGCAGACCTGAGTTCCAGATGTTTCCTAAACTTCTAGCTCAGCATCTTCCCCTAGATGTTGCAAAGGCACGTCTAGTCAACATGCCCAAAGCCAGTCATTATTTTTGCCCCAAACCTCAACCTCTTCCACGTTTATTGGTCCAAGTAAATGGCACCACTATCCTTCCAGTTTTGCTGGAGAGGAATCTAGGAGTTATCCTCCTTGTTGTTCTTTCCATTTCTGTCTACGTCCAATCCATTACCCCATCCTGTTTGTTGTACTCCTTAAACATTTCATTTATCCAACCAATTATTTCTGTTCCCACGGCCACTGTCCCAAATCAGGCTTCCATCATCTTTCTACTGTACCATTTCTATATCCTACAAAGTGGTCTCCAACATCCAATTTTGGTTTCTCCATTTTTGTTTCTCTAACGTGCTGCCAGAGTGATCTTTTACAAAATAAGGCATATTCGTCTCCCTACCTCCTTGCTTTGAACCAGAGGTCAGCAAATTTTTTTCTGTACAGTACTAGACAGTAATTATATGAGGCTGTGTTTCAACTGCCTAACTCTTCCATTGTAGCAAGGAAGTGGCCATAGCCACTTGGCTGTTTTCAATGAAACTTTATTTACAAAAAAAAAGGGTGTGGGTCTGTGTCTTTATTCCCGTCTTAACCCTAGGTTCTTCATGACCTTTTTTTGGTTTGTTTTTTCTTGGATTCCGTATATATGTGGACTTGAGGATACGGGGAGGGGAAAGGGTAAGCTGTGACAAAGTGAGAGAGTGGCATGGACATATATACACTACCAAACGTAATATAGCTAGCTAGTGGGAAGCAGCCACATAGCACAGGGAGATCAGCTCGGTGCTTTGTGACCACCTAGAGGGGTGGGATAGGGAGGGTGGGAGGGAGGGAGACACAAGAGGGAAGAGATATGGGAACATATATATATGTATAACTGATTCACTTTGTTATAAAGCAGAAACTAACGCACCATTGTAAAGCAATTATACTCCAATAAAGATGTTAAAAAAAAAGGGTGTGGGACCAATTTGGTTTCTGAAAAAGGAAAAATCTGAAACAAGTGGTATCTGGATGTGATATTAAAATACCAGACATCAACCAAAACACCAATTGTAAAGGACACCTAAATTTCTGGCCTGGGAGATGGAGGGAGAAATATTCAACATTTCTGCCGCCTGATGCACCAAACAGGTATGCTGTAGCCACAGCTTGTGACATGCATGAAGTCACCAAGCTGTCAGAAGGTGCGGTTGGGAGGAACATGGGGAATCAGAGGTTAGGAATAGATAAAATGTGTTCAAGAAATAGAGAGGGAGCAGAGTTTAGTGCTCAGTTGTTGTTTCCCAAGAAGGCTGATAATGAACATGTAACTTTGCACAAAATGTTTATCAGTATTGATCTTTTGTCATGGGGATATAGTGAGGAGTGACAAGAACACTGAAGACACAGTGATGTTGAATCAGTAGTAGTATCTACTTTAAAATGTAGTCATTATTAAAAACAAAACAAAAATAAAAACTAAGGCCACAGGGGACAATTTAACAAGTGCAGTTGCAGAAGGTGCATTTAGGTATTACTTATGAAGCATGGGTTTTTATTTAGATAAAATGACTATGCATTTAGTTTTTATTTTAATTTTTTAATGAGTTTTCAATTTCAAGCGTTTTTTTTTTTTTTCCCCAGCTCCAAAGTGAGGTAATAGTTGCTATTTGTTGACTCCGCTAGAAGAATATCTTGGTTAAAGATGCAGTGTCCTTAGGATGCTACAAACAGAAAAATCAGTTAATTCAAATAATGGTTTGATAGTTTTCATTCAATTCATGGAATTAAAGTTTTTGGAAATAAATCTGTGAAAAAAAAAACTTAGGGCATTACTATGAATGCTGTTATAAATTACAGTGAAAATCTAACACTGACAATATAATCTTTTGATTTCATATTAATATGAAAATTTAAATTTTGCTGGAACATAGCTTAATCTTAAAGAACAGAAATGCATTTGGCATTGATTACATAATACCAAATTCCTTAACTTTTTATAAATAATAAAATATAATTATAAGTTTAAGAAAAATGTATTTTTAAATCCCTAAAAACAAAACCCAATAAGCCTGATATTCTATCAATGAAAGTTTATGGTGTTGTTCTCAAAATTTAAAATAATTTTTTATAAACACAGGGTAAAATACAATTAAATGAAATACAAAGTTCTTAAAATACAAATGATATTGATGACAAAGAAACACGTTCAGCATGGCAGTACAAAATTTCTCTCTTTGCTGCCCATTATCAACCATACTTCAGAAATGTTTGAAATGACTATTCTGCAGTAATACTGAACTATTTTGTCAGTTTTCTGAACTTTGATTACATCTTTCTAATCATTTAGAATTCACTAATCAAAATATTCAATAAATGGCCCTCTGAACTCACATATGAAGGAATAACTACTATAGGAATTGCCTGTTGATCAGAAATAAAAGTAAACTAGGAAAAACACACATATGAAACTTTTTAACATTTATTTTATTGATGTATAGTTGATTTACAATGTTGTGTTAATTTCTGCTCTACAGCGAAGTGATTCAGTTATACACATATAGACATTATTTTTCATATTCATTTCTATTGTGGTTTATCACAGGCTATTGAATATAGTTCCCTGCGCTATACAGTAGGACCTTGTAGCTTATCCATTCTATATATATTAGTTTGCATCTGCTAATCCCAAATTCCCAATCTATTCCTCCCCCCACCACCCTTGGCAACCATAAGTCTCTTCTCTATATCTGTGAGTCTGTTTCTGTTTCACAGATAAGTTCATTTGTGTCATATTTTAGATTCCACATATAAGTGATATCATATGGGATTTGTCTTTCTCTTTCTGACTTAACTTCAGTTAGTATAATAATCTCTAGGTCCATCCATGTTGCTGCAGATGGCATTATTTCATTCTTTTTTATGGTTGATTAGTATTCCATTATATATATGTACCACATTTTCTTTATCCATTCATCTGTTGATGGACATTTAGGTTGTTTTCATGTCTTGGCTATTGTGAATAGTGCTGCTATGAACATAGGGGTGCATGTTTCTTTTTTAATTATAGCTTTGTTGGGATGTATGCCCAGGAGTGGAATTGCTGGATCATATGGCAACTCTAGTTTTTTGAGGAACCTTCATCCTGTTTTCCATAGTGGCTGCACCAGTTTACATTCCCACCAACGATGTAGGAGTGTGAAACTCTGTTTTTGGACACTGGACAGCAGGCATTGAAGGCCTGTGATCCTAGCAGGAAACAAACAAGGAAAGAGAAACAAAACGATTCCTACAATTGCTGGAGCTTACTGATAAGAGGCAAGTTCCAGGCTGCAGCATAGGGAGAGAGAATTCAAAGAGTGTAGTGGTTTTTCTGAGTAGAAAATGAAGTGATCAGAGGTTGGGGGGATTGAAGTGACTAGAATTTGTGAGGCAGAATACTTGCGATAATGTTGCTGCACAAAGAAAGAGTTCTGGGTATCTGTACAAGAGTTTCCTTAAACCACTGTCTTACTTACCTTTCCATACATGAGGTGAAACTCCACAAGGCTGGGGAACTAACCAGTGGAAAACAGTAGGTTAAACAATTCAAGGAGTTCAAACAGAACTGGGAGTAGTTTGCATTTCCACTAGCCAGAGTGGAAAGACCTTGTAATATACAAGGCATCATGTAGAGATATCAAAATGGTTTCATCTTAGTAATAGGGCTAAATTAACTTTATACTAAAGCCTGCTCTGGAGTTAGTCTAACAAAGAATACAAGCATCCTCAAAAAGTTCATACTGATTGCAAGCAATTTAACTGCATGCCCAAAGTCCAATGCTTTAAAAGAACACAGCAAAATTCAACAACCAAAAATGTTCAAATTAACAATGTCAAGCATCCGAAAGAAAATTACCAGGCATACAAGGAAGTAGGAAACTATGACCTAGCACCAGAAGACAAGTCAGTTAACAGAAACTAACTCAGTAGTACAAGGTATGATGAAATTAACAGACGAGAATGTTACTTCCTATGTAAACAGGAAAGTACAAACATACTGCAGAAAAATATGAAAAACAGAACATGTAAATGGAAGTTTTAGAGATAGAAATAAAATATTTGGTATTAAAAAATTCTGCAACCTAAAAGGATTAATGGCAGATTATAAACTACAGAAGACAAAAGAAAAAAAACAAAAACAAAAACAGTTAAGCTGAAGAACAGAAACTATCCAAAGTGAAGAATAGAGGGAAAAATACTTTTAAAAAGTATATCAGTTATATATTGGGCAACATCAGTCAGTTCAACATACCTATAAGTGGAGTCTTACAAAAGGGGGGAATATTTGAAGAAATAATGGGAAAATGTTTCATAAATTTGCTGAAAACTACAGATCCCCAGATCCAAGAAATCCAGTGATTCACCAGCAAAATAAATATGAATAAACTCACACTGAGAAACATCAAAGAAACCAGACAAAAGAAAAAGCATATTACATTCAAAGAAACAAAAATAGAGATGATAAGATAAAAAAAATGATAAGACATTTTTTGTTTTGGCCGCACAGCGCAGGATCTTGGTTCCGTGACCAGGGATCGAACCTGTGCCCCCTGCAGTGGAAGTGTGGAGTCCTAACCACGGGACCACCAGGGAATTCCAATAAAGAAATCTTTTGAATCTCAAAAGTATTATGTTAAGTGAAAGATATTAAAGACTACATAGGGGCTTCCCTGGTGGCGCAGCGGTTGAGAGTCCGCCTGCCGATGCAGGGGACACGGGTTCGTGCCCCGGTCCGGGAAGATCCCACATGCCGCGGAGCGGCTGGGCCCGTGAGCCATGGCCGCTGAGCCTGCGCGTCCGGCGCCTGTGCTCCGCAACGGGAGAGGCCACAACAGTGAGAGGCCCGCGTACCGAAAAAAAAAGGAAAAAAAAAAAAGACTACATAGTATATGGTTACATTTCTATGAAATTCTAGAAAAAGCAAAAGTTGTACTGTGGCAGAATTTTAGTGGTTGTCAGGGGCTAAGAAGGAGGGTAAGAAATTAATTCCAAAGGGCCAAAAGTAACTTTTTGGGTTGAAGAAAGTATTACATATTTTGATTGTTGTAGTGGTTATCATAACCAGCCCTTAAAGTTGGTAAATTTTATTGACTGTATACACTATACCTCAATGAAGCTGATAAAAAAATAGTCATGAAATGAAGCAAAAATATAACCTTTGGAACTTTTAAAGGACTGCAATTACAGGAAATAGTATTTGCAAAAAGGAAAACATTTAAATTGATCCCTATAAAAGCAAAGGAATAAATGAACAAACTGAAGGATAAGAACTCAAACCATGTACAAGATTTGATTTTGAAAATCTGTAACTAGGCTTTCAAAGATATATATTTGTTGATAGAATCATTGATAAAACTATTCTTAGGGCTCCCCTGGTGGCGCAGTGGTTGAGAGTCCGCCTGCCGACGCAGGGGACACGGGTTCGTGCCCCGGTCTGGGAAGATCCCACATGCCGCGGAGCGGCTGGGCCCGTGAGCCATGGCCGCTGAGCCTGCGCGTCCGGAGCCTGTGCTCCGCAGTGGGAGAGGCTACAGCAGAGAGAGGCCAGCGTACCGCAAAAAAAAAAACAAAACCAAAAAACTATTCTTAGTTGGATAAACATATTCTGTTCTGGAATGTAATGAAATTTAAGAAGTCATATGATTTTGCAGCATCTAAATTTGGTAGATAAAATTTGAAGTTATAAACGGAGAAAACTTTTTTGATAAGTTCAGCTTACATAAAATATTTGCCAAAGGTATTCTGAAAGGAGGAACAAGACAGTAGTCATGAAAATATTTGGTATGAAATACTCATTTCAATATTTTGAAAATTGGAAGTGAAAATATTTCACATTTAGCGGATATTGCTCTGAGCTTACCAGATCGCACTGCACTGGTAGAGACAGTGTTTGTCAACCAAAAATATTATAGTCTCTCAAGGAGAGTAAATTAAAGATGCCACAATTTAAAATTTATTAACTCTAAAATTCTGCTTTGAAGATTTCAGGCAATTTTATGAAACAGTCTAAAATATTCAGACCACGTTGAAACAGAAAAATACCAGTGATAACTCTGTCAGTGAGATATATGACCACAAAACTGATTAACATGTGAACGTTTACCAAAAATCATAATACTGTTTGTCATTTTCTAATGTTTAGATAATATTTTGAAAGTTGGTTACTATGCTTTGGCATACATGAATTGTGCTATTTCTATATTTTAGAATTAATAACTAATAATTAGTTGTGACAGTTTTTGAATAGTACTATTTTATAGGCCCACTGGTATAATTTGTCAATAAGTAAATAGTTCCGTAACATATAATTTTTATTTTTAGCCCCATTTTCGCCTCAAAATTGCCCCAACATGAATGAAAAATTACCTTATCACTCTATTTATACACCAGTTTCCAATATATCTTTATTTTTGCATATATACAGTGCTTAGGATCCCAAGAAAGTTCTCCATTTAGCTAAGAAATACATCCTTTTTTAAAATATATTTATTTGTTTAGTTATTTATTTAGTTTTAGCTGCGTTGGGTCTTCATTGCTGCACACGGGCTTTCTCTATTTGCAGCGAGCAGGGGCTACTCTTTGTTGCGGTGCACGGGCTTCTCATTGTGGTGTCTTGTCTTGTTGCAGAGCACAGGCTCTAGGCGCGTGGGCATCAGTAGTTGTGGCTCGCAGGCTCAGTAGTTGTGGCTCCCAGGCTCTAGAGCGCAGGCTCAGTAGTTGTGGCACACGGGCTTAGTTGCTCCACGGCATGTGGCATCTTCCGGGACCAGGGCTCGAATCCGTGTCCCCTGCATGGGCAGGCGGATTCTTAACCAGTGCGCCACCAGGGAAGCTCCAGAAATATATCTTAATGAACCTGAAAGAGACCACATTGTGAAACTCCTGGGCTGCCAGTGGGAGCATTTACTCTTCTCTGAGGATTTAGTATTCTGAAATGGGAGCAAAATTACCAGACTTGTGTTTTAGAAGGACTGTCATAGCAATGTGGGTGATAGATTGCATGAGAATAGACAGGAAAAATGCAGAAAAGAATTTCTCTTTAAAAAGAGCTAACAAGCTCTGAGCTCTGGAGAATCCATGAACATAGGCACCTTGTACGTCCCACAGGTGTTAATAATCTCTAAGGTTGAAGGGATAGGAAGAAGTTTCGGTCAGCGCCAGCTTCTTTTCCTATGGGAACATGGTACGTAATGACAAAAGAGGACATCATTCAAGCGGCAAGAACAAATTTGAGAAGTGACTCCAAGGCTCCCAGTGATGATGGAAGGGGGTCAGGAGGTTTTCAGAGTCTCAAAGGGCTTTGGTTGGGAAAACGTTTGGTGGATAGGTTATTGCTAACACAGACCTTCATGTGTCAACAAGTACCTCTTTTTCCAAATTGATCATTATCAAGAAAAACCTGGTTTATGCTGAAGTCTGATTACACAGTACCTGCAACATGTCCTTTCATGGCTCCTATCTGACCCAGCGCCACTCCATCTGTGTCCCCCACTTCTAACTCTTGACTGTCTGCATTCTGTTATCTAGTTTTTACTTTTTAGATTCATTCTTTGCTTCACCTCTACAGACAAAATACAAATGCAGAACAATGAAAGCCAAATAATTCCCCCCCAGAAGTGCTGAGAAGTGGGAAGATTTATGCAATGGGAAAAATGAATAAAGATAGAGGATATGATCAAAGAGGGAGTGTGTGTGTCCAGGTTTAATGGAAAACTCCTCACTTCTGCCAGTTTTATTGCCTTAGGAGAGCAACACAGTGGTGGCTGGTTACTAGTATTCTACTTTATGAATAGCAGCTCCTGAAAACTCTGGCAGTACACCTTACTTCATTTGTCTAACTTGCTAATGGGGCTATTATTCTCATGCCAACAGATAGGATTTTTCTTGCACATATGTTTCGGTAGGGGGAAAAAAAAATACCCATCACATGAAAATATAACCCATAAACTGTAGGGTTTGAATTGGCTGCATATTGCACAGTCTTGCTATACCTACTTCCATTTTAATTATTCTTCTTTACAAATAGAGATAGTGGCCTATAAATGCATTAATGTAGAATATTTCCCTTGTTTTTATAGGCTTTGCTAAAAGCCATGCTGAATTTAAAGTTTTGGGTTATTTCTGAGTGAAGAACCTCATACATTTGGATAAAAACCAACTTCTAACATTTAATCTTAGGATATTTTATACACATTAAATTTTATTGAAAAGGTCTCAGCTATTTAAAATCCGTCTCACTACTCACAGGTATAAAGGCTAAACTTTGAAGAATCATTGTCAGTCATTCTGCTGAATGATTCTTATTAATGATTGTCCTTCTGTCCTGATTGTGTTTGAGGAGTAAAGATGTTTCTTGAGGAAGAAGTACAATTCTTGAAAATTGAAGCTCTTGGTTATTCTAGATGTGCCATATTATCTAAAAGTAAGTCGTCCACTGACCTCGTCAAGTGTTCATAGGCTCACAGAAAACTAAGATTTTCTGCCATAACAAATTTATTCTAATATCCAACAGTGATATATGACATCAGAAGAATAACAATCATTGAGAATCAGAGCAGGAAGAGACCTTTCCTTATCATCAATCCCACCACTATCATTTTATAAATGTGGACACTGTGCTCCAGTGATCCAAATGATTTCTCTGGGTCTAGTATGGGGTCCCGATTTATAAATCTCGACTCCCAGGGCTCCCTTTAGAGCCTGAAATACTCAGAGAAAAATTCTGCACGGGTAGCTTGGTCAAAAGATATTCTGGTGACTCTGGGCAACTCCTGGCTGTAATTGCATGAAACGGGCCTCTGATTCTCTTCTCAGTTAGATACCTGGCTTAAAGAAAGCGATCCATGTGGACTATAGGACCTCTAGCAATACAAGTCTGTGATGGACAACCCTACAGGCTTCAGAAACTTGGGGTAGGCTCCACAGGTTCAAAGAGCTCTGTGCCTAATGGTGCCTTCAGCTAGGTGGTGAGAAACACATCACTTTAAAAAGGGATACTCTTCAATGAGCACTTGTCTCCAGTTTCATGATAGCTTCATCAGTGAAGCAACGAGGTACTTGCAATAGACTATGAGAAATGAAGGTAATGAGAAGTGAAGAGTAGAAAGAACTAGTCTCAACATGGTTGTCTCACTAGGTGCAATAAACCCATGCCATAAAGTCAGTAAAAGGTAGATCAGCTGAGTCACATATCTAAGGAGCAAGGGTAATTTGTTGTTACCAAAGACGATTTCTTTGGTAAAGGGAAGAATATATATATATATATATATATATATATATATATATATATATATATAAATAATTGTTTTGCCATGTGCATAATTCTTTTAAGTTGAGATTTTCTATATTGAGTCTATTTTTGTATTTTTAGGGGTAGTGGGAGGGTGGTAGAGAAGGACTAAATAAAGGAGGACAGCCGATTACAGAGGAAGAAACATTTTCGGAGTCAAGCAGTCCTGGGTGAGGATTTCAGCTCCTCTGCTTTTTAGCCATGTGACCTTAGAGAAAAATTACCTAACACTGCCTACACAGTTGTCATGAGGAGTAAATAAAATTATAAATGTCATGAGGAGTAAATAAAATTATAAATGTGAAAACACCTAGCACAGTCCTTGGCACATATTGGAAGCTCAGTAACACAAGTTTCTCTTTCCTGTAATTTGTAACATAATTTAACCCACAAAACCACCTGTTGTTTATTTGTCAGAGGCCTGATATTAGTCACTCTAGAAAAAAAGGAAATGATGACTTCTAGAATCACCTGCTCTGTGAATATCACGTGCTAAAATAACAATTAATAATAATACTTTGTGAAACTCATTACATCTGAAGGCACTTACAGATAGAATATGACATTTCCAACTTGGGTAAGATGATAATGACATTGTGATATAGAGAAATTAGGGTCTTGGAATGGAACTGTCAATTCAGAGTTATCTTTCAAAGCTGAGAGAGGTAGGAGGCTATTAAAGAATAAGACAAGACGCATTTCCATTGCTCACCTCCTAAACCTCTCTTTAGTCCATCTCTTCATTTCTATTCTGTCACTTACTTTTGGTTTAGACATCATCATTTCCTGCCAGGAGGTGAAATTGGTTTTCCTGCCACCACTCTCACCACCTACTAATCCATCATCCATAATCTCTCCAGAAGGATCTTTGAAAAATTTAAACCTGATTCTCTGCCTCTTCTGTTTAAAATGGCCCCTCATCACCCACAGGTTGAAAGCCAAGATCACTGGCATGCTATTCAAGATTGTGTGTTAATTAGCCCATGCCTACACCATAGCAGTCTCTTGCATTACATTCCATACTGCTTACATTCCACTTGTGCCTAGCAGTGGACTTTGTACCCCAGTGAACAACAGAGACTTGAGTATCTGCACATTTGTGTGCATTATTTCCTCTTCTAGGGATACCTCATCACCACCATCTTCCTCTGTTTCAGCTTGACTAACTTCTGATGGTCTTTCAAATACTTGGTCAGGTGTTATTTTTTCTGGCAAGTGTTCTCTTGCCTTCTTGGCATCAAAAGTATATGCTCTTCTTATTTCCTCTTAGGATCACATGGGCCTTCTCCATACAGAATTGTCATTGTTTGTTAACTAAAAGGGCTTTCTCAACTAGACCATGAATTTCTTGGTGTCAGGGAAGCATCTTTGTGTCCTCAACATCTGGCACAGCCTTGGCTTTCAAAAAAATGTTACTTTGTGGGTTCATTCAGTTAGAACTGGTATCATTTGGTCCAAATTAAAAGCTTTATGATTCTGACTTTGGCCAGACTAGGTGATCACAGCAAGTAAAGTAGTAGTAGTAGACAGCTATGCCAGAAGGTTCTGTCGACATGGGGAGTGGATGGGAGACTGGGTCTCCTCCCCTAACATGACATGACATCCATTCCTTTGTGAAGCAGTAAGATAAGGAGAGGCCAATCACGAAATGTTACTTATAGCTGGAAGGAATTTGAGGCCATCCCACTGTTTTTGAGAAGCAAAAATAAAGTGCCAAAGAGCCCTGCCAGCATAGGGTGGTTAGTGGCAGAGCTGGGTCTAGAACTGGGTTATCTTACTCCCCAATCCAGTATTCGCCCAGTTGTCTTTTCTACTCTAGCATAACTTTATTTTAATTTTGGGGTGGGTGGAAGTAAGCTACTTTGCATGCCAGCTTCCCTCTTAACTGGTCAGGCTGCCGAGATACTGCTTACCTGGTGAGTCATGTCAGCACCTAGGGAGACTCTCCTGCTTTGATACGGGGCTATTCAACGCTTCACAAAAAAATAGCTTAGGGGCTGCAAAAAGGCTGTTGACTCTGCTCTTTCTTATTTATCCCACTGGCATGTTCTCATGAAATTACCTCCTATTTTCCTCTCATTCTCCTTCCCTGCCTCAAAAAAAGAAACATCCGTATAATTGGATCTGTATAACTTATGGAAGGGCTCCAACATCAGCCAATGCATATATTAAGGTTTTAAATCAATTATTGTTCTAGTACACACCCTGGGGTTGAGAAAGAAAGAACATCCAGGACTAACAAACCTGATTGTTCTGGCAAAGTTGCCATTCGATTCATGCTGGCATTTCTGGGCTTTTCTTTTCCTTTAATATTCCAACCTCATTAAAAAAAAAAAAAAGTTAATGGCTCAAGTAGCAATTTTTAACATTACTGGTTCATTCAGTTTCTCCATAAGACTTCTACCTCCCAGTCTCTTGAGGATTACCCAGAGGGCATGATGCCCAGAGTTTGCTTACCTGGTTGCAGAGACCCCTGTCAGTCTGAGAGTGGGTTCATTAGACTGTGGATTATTCCTCACTTCTGAGCAAGGGAGAGACTCAGGCTTGGCAATATGAGCACTTCACAACTTGGCATTCCAGATTGAGAAAAACACTTAATCATAACAGTTAAGAAGTTAAATTACAACTGTGTATAACATTGTGAATTTTAACCTAACAATTACTCTGAGTTAGATCTATACAAGTTTCTGATTAACACTGTTGAACTAAAATTCCTGTAACATATGATGCATGGGTCTTTGTGTTTTTTAGGCAAGTACTGGAAGTCGGTAAGGACGGTGAGTGTACCGAGGGGCTGCGCTCTGGCTGGGGCGCAGTTGCAAGAGGAGACGGAGACCGTTTCTGCCCTGGCCTCCCTGACGGTGGATGTGGAACAGCCCTTTGCTCGAGAAGACAACAGGTATGAATGCAACATGGGGGGAATCATCAGGGTCAGTAACATCCAGGCTCATCATTAGCGTTTGTGAGCCTCTCTCTAGGCTCTCCTTCTCTGGTCTCCTCCACTTCCACTTCTGCGAAGCCACAGATGCCACAGCACATGCTGTCGGCTGTCAGGAATTCATGTGTTTCATTCTTCATGAGAAACACAGAGGTGGAGCATGTTGTTACAGTTCACAGAGAAATAGAGTGATGAGATAGATGGTCCTTGTTGGATAATTTAGTACAGATCATTATGGAGAAAGCTTCTTGTGGGCTTAACTTCTTTCCTTAGTTATCTCTATTTTTCAAGATGTTCTTTTTCTTTCTCTCATCATTTCGAAGTTACTGATATAACAAAGGGGAAAAAGGAGAGCAGAAGCTGGAGGTACGGCTTGTCAGTTGGGTAGCCTTATATGACTGTCCGTGAGGTACAACTACTCGATAAAGATGAAAGTCACCTTCCAAGAAGATGGGAGTGTGTATAAAGGAATGTGTGGATGTGGCTCTGATTTTATCTTACTTTATGATAAGAAGGAGTTGATTTTAATTAGTCTTCATATGAATAGCTTTCAGGAAAAGAAAAAAAAAACAAAGATTGAGTTTGCTTCTTCTCCTTTTAAGAAATGTTTGTCAGTTGGTACATTTTGCTGTTCAACAAACAGTGCTACATTCAGGATTTCTTTTTACTATGACCAAAACCACCCCAAGTGTACAGACAGTGACATTGGTGCTCTCTGTGGATGACTTCAAAGTCACATTTCTTCAATTTAAAAATGAATAGGTGAGCTTGCGCTAAAGCTCTGCCAGCTTGCACTTTTAAATTGCTTCTGAGAATGAAATCGAACTCCCTCCGTCAATAACATCACCATTAATTACACAGATCCTGCTACTAGTACATAGGTTGGCAATTTTCCCAAGAATGCACAAATTTGAACAGTTTTAGTTTTTCTTGCTTTTACAGGGTGTTCAGAGTTTAATGGATTTAACATCTTGCTTTGGTCAAGAGCAGGAGATACATTGAGTAAGAGATTTCATTTTTATGCAATTTTTTTTTTCTTACTATAACCACTTAAAAAGATTACCAGTAGGAAAAAAAAAAAGTTGTACAATATTGTATTAAAAGACATCTTCATATGAGCATCTGGAGCATAAGGGTAAACTTATTTTACATCTTTGATAATATGAACTAACCCCCTGCTGTTCCCAGCTAAGAACCAAACCAAGTTCATAATCCAAAGGTGTTGCAGTTATTCCCAAGGCCAAATACAGTCAGTTGTCTGTCATTTGAGGGCTGTAAAACTAAGGAAACTAACATCTGTTAGTGTTGGATATAAAAGGAGCGTAGCTATTCTTTAGAATTCATTTAGTATAGAGAAATGAAGCTAAATTCCAGCCCGAGTGAAATGAACTATAAGTAATTTTTCCCATTAAGTTGCAGGGCTTAGAATAATAAAGAATAATAAGTGCTGTTGTGAGCCCCACATAACATAAAAATCTCAGCACTTTGGCAGGAATTGGCTCTATAAGCATGCTTGTTTATCCTCAGGTACATAGTGTGCCTGACTCCTGATGATCTATAGGGACTTGACCCTGGCTTCAGTTCACCGTGATTTTTAAGCTTCATCTGATGGCAGAGAGAGAATGGGAATGGGAATGTTTTGATGTACAGGGAAACAGAGTTGAAGCTTGTGGCCTGGATTCATGTTTCTTTATCAGTTTTAGACAGATTGTATCTATTTTGATTGATTTTTCTTATGGGAAGGAAAATGGTTTTGCTTGAAATATTTTTGGTGGCTTTGAACTCACTTTTTCAGCAGAGGAAAAGAAAAATTCTTCTAGAACTGGCTTTTGCATTTCTATTGAACCATGCATGAATTTCATCACAGAGAGTCAGACAGGGAGAACCCTTAAAAGCCACAGAGCATTTATTCTTTAAAGGGGAATGCTATCAGAATTGTCCCCCAACTCAGTATAGGAAAGATGGCTTTCACAATGAGGTAAAGAGGTAGAAATGTTCTTAGGCCTTTGTTATGAATGCAGTGTTATAAGTACACAGGAAATTGAAAAATAAGAAAAATCAGAGAACTAAATGGATGGAAAAGGGTGAAGGCAAGATTCTTTTTATAGGAAATTCTTGCCAGTTATTTTGGAGAATATATTGGTGTTTGGAGTGAGATGACTCATTTTGTACTAAGATTTTGGGTAAAGCAGCTCTTTTCCTGGCCAACTCATATCTGACTCATTTACCACTAGTGAATAAGGGATAAAATGCTCCTGGCTAAGAACCATTGTAAGTATTTTTTGTTCATTTTTCGGGGGGGTGTGAGGGAGATGACAACACAGTGCAAACAGTCATTTCATTTTTATAACTCACTGATGGACCATGAAGAATAAATTATTAGAAAAAGGCTCGGGATTCATTTTGGGGATGATTGACTGAAGTACAGTTTTCAAAACATAATTTTCAGGTGGCAGAAGACTTGAGCAGGAACAAAATGGTGGTTCAGTTAAAAAAAACAACAAAACAAAAAGGACAAAAAACTAAGTGGGGTCAAGTTATATGTTCAAAAAAAATAGACAGGACTAGTCACATATAGCATATTGTTTAGAAGACAGAACTGTGATCTTAGTTTCTTTCTTGATTGTCAGGAGGCTGTACCTTTAAAAGATTATAGTTTGCATTGTTCAGGTATCTATTTCAAATGCTTCTACTTTGAAAAGGTCAGTTCAATATTGAGGTTTATTCTTGGATACCAGTTCGGGCTCTGCTGAAAATCAAGAAAAAGTTTTCTCTGGCAATCAAGACTTCAGAATGATCAACTCTTAAGTTACTAGGAGCATATTTACACTCTAGAATTTCTGACTCTCTCATTTTTTAATCAAAACAAAAACTGAAAGTTAGTTGGGTTTTCAAATGTCAGTTTATTGATTATAGTGTGAGTCACATTAGATTTTCTTTAATACAAGAGGATCTGGTCGTCTCTGAATCATTTCGTCTTCAACTTTTGTCAACTTTTCTCATGAATGAGATGGTTTCAGTCATTATATGACACAGAAGCATGAGAAAAATATATGATTCTGAATCTGGCTATTTCTTTAATTAATTTTTATTGGAGTATGGTTGCTTTACAATGTTGTGTTAGCCTCCACTGCACAACAAAATGAATCAGCCATACACATGTAGATATCCCCTCCCTTTTGAACTGCCCTCCCATTTAGGTTACCACAGTGCATTAGGTAGCGTTCCCTGTGCTGTACAGTATATTCCCATTGGCTATTTTGTTTTTTGAATAACTGTCTGTCTTATTCATGAATATTTTTTTAAAGTATAATAAAAGCTAGAAAATCCTAATATTGTCTGCCTTAGCTTTGAATGGTCTATTGGTAGTGCCAAGGACATTGATAACCCCATTTTCCTGTGTCTGGAGATTTATATAGAAATATAGACCACTCTTAAATACACATTCGTGTCTAATAGAAATACAGCTTTGTTTTCCATGCTTTAGGGCTGTCTCTCCAAGGCTTCTGGAAGCTAAATGTTGCACTGATTTTTCAGGTCTCTGATTTTTCTCTCTGATACTGTTATTGTGAGCACCTGTTTATCTAAACAGGCGAACATTCCAATATAAATTTTATTCTTCATTTTCATCCAGTGTCAACAATACCTTAGTTGAAAAGTGGACTGAGGTTTGGAAGCTCCTGGTAAAAGAAAGGAGCTCCTTTATCTTCTTTTCCTCTTCCTCCTGGGACCATCATTTTATCCCTCTGTTCAATGCCTAACATGTGGTCTTGGGGCATGTGTGAACTCTTAGTATGTTAGGGATTAAATCCAGTGTGTGATGTATTTCAGGGTTCCCTTCTGAATTGTTTACAAACAGGTGTTTAATGTGAAAAAAGAAACACAATGGACTAGAAGCATAAGTAAAATGAGATGCACGGTAACTTTAGCTTCCCATCGTCCTCATCTTTCAGGCCTGTCTTCTTACCACGACAGAGGAAGAGTAGGTTGTGACTCTGGAATCAGCTTGCCAAGGTTCAGATCCCACCTCCATCTTAATAATTGTTGATCAGTGGCAAGTTACTTATCTCTCTGGGCTTTACTTTCTTTGTCTTTAAAATGAAGGGAAAATTTCAGAGGGTTTTGAGGATGAAATGAGACAATACATCTTAAGAATTTAACTTGACACAGAGTAAGTACTCAATATTAAGGTTAGCTTTTGTTATTTTTTTCTATCGCTTCCTCAGTTTGCTCTTTTCTTTCCCTCCATTAATACATTCTTCATCATCCAGGGATCTATAATATTAGAAATAGAGAGGCTGTACCTGGGCATCTATATGTTTAACTGTTCGTAGGTTAAATCAATAGTATAGTCATTAAAAATAAGAGATTGATAAATAATCACTAAGCAATAAATTGATTCAGTTAACTAAGCTGTGGTTAGCTGACTTAAAGAACTTTCACAATACCTAATACATTGTAGGTAATAAACAAATACTTATTGAATGAATGAGTCCAAGACAGAGAACAAGACATTGTTAAAATGGTAACAGAACAATTTGTAATGAAACCTGAAGTTTCTCTGTCTCCTTGTCTCTATGTACTATGTTTTCTGAGGGAATCAGTGTTTTTATCTTTCACAAGAGTTTTCAAAATGTGTATTTTACATTTTTTCTTCCATAGTACTCATCGACAGGGTCCATTTTCAGATATGTTGGCTAACCAGAATCCATAGTACTCATATCATAAAGATCGATTGACTGAGGATAAAGGTGATAAAGGTGGGAAGGGAAAGCAAAGTGTCTGAATGGAGAAAGGAATTGGCTCGGGTCAGGTGGAGGGGCTATGGGAGTGATGTTGACAGATTACAGGATTATTCTGCGACTTGCAGAATGAGGAGGGAGAAACTCCGGTTCATTTATTCTTTAAACATTTTCTGATTAGTTTTTATGTGCCAGACAAAGTGTTGGGAGTCAAGGTCACAAAGCTTCCGTGGAGTCTTCAAAATATGCACATACTTTGAGATTGTATTAGTTTTCTATTGCTATCTTAACCAAAAAATTACTTCGTGGCTCAAAATGACAAAAAAGGTCAGAAGGGTGACAAGTCTCTGGGCTAAAATATAGAGGTTGGCAAGATCTTTTCCTTTCTGGAGGCTCTAGGGAAGAAACTGTTTCCTTGCCTTTCCCAGTTTCTAGAGGCTGCCTGCATTCCTTGGTTCATGACCCCCTTCCTCTGTCTTCAAAGCCAGCAACTTTACATCTCTCTGACCTTTCGTCAGTCACATCTCTTTCTTCAGTCACATCACATCTCTCTCTGACTGAAAGAAAAGAGCTGGGAAAACTGGCTTAAAACCAGGAAAGTTTCTCTGCTTGTAAGGACTCATATGATTAGATTGGACTCACCAGGATCATTTCTCTATCTCAAGGTCCTTAACCTTAATCATATCTACAAAGTCAGTTTGGCTACACCAGGTAACATTCACAACTTCCAGGGATTAGGACATGGACATCTTTGGGGGCTGTCATTCTTCCTACCACAGGATCAGACATGAACGACCAACTATTGTAAATGATAGGTCATTTGATAGACCGAGCTCCAGAATAAAAGAAGACCTAACATAGGCCAAGAACTGGGGAACAGATCACTGAGCCAGGGTAGAAAAATGGAGGATTTCAACTAGTAAATAAGAACAAAGGCATCCAAGATACAAAAAATAGCTTGAGCAAACGATCTATTTGTTTTTAATTTTATATTGGAGTGTAGTTAATATTGTGTTAGTTTTAGATACACAGCAAAGTGATTCAGTTATACATATAAATGTATGTATTGCTTTTCAAGCTCTTTTCCCATTTAGGTGACTACAGAATATTGAGTAGAGTTCCCTGTGCTATACAGTAGGTCCTTGTTGGTTATTTATTTTAAATATAGCAGTGTGTACATGTCATTCCCAAACTCCCAGTCTATCCCTCCCTCTGCCCCTGCTTCCCCCCCAGTAACCATAAGTTCATTCCTGAAGTATGTCTGTTTCTGTATTGTAAATTAGTTCATTTGTATCATTTTTTAGATTCCACTGTAAGTGATATCATATGATATTTGTCTTTCTGTCTGACTTACTTCACTTACTATGATAATCTCCAGGTCCATCCATGTTGCTGCAAATGGCACTATTTCACTCTTTTTTATGGCTGAGTAACATTTCATTGTATATATGTACATCTGCTTTATACATTCTTTTGTTGATGGACATTCGGTTGCTTCCATGTCTTGGCTATTGTAAATAGTGCTGCAGTGAACATTGGGGTGCATGTATCTTTTCGAAGTATGGTTTTCTCCAGATATATCCCCAGGAGTGGGAGTGCTGGATAACATGGTAGCTCTATTTTTAGTTTTTTAAGGAACCTCCATACTGTTCTCCATAGTGGCTGCACCAATTTACATTCCCAACAACAGCAGTGTAGGAAGGTTCCCTTTTCTCCACACCCTCTCCAGCATTTATTCCTTGTAGACTTTTTGATAATGGCCATACTGACTGGTGTGAGGTGATATCTTATTGTAGTTTTGATTTGTATTGCTCTAATAATTCGTGATGTTGAGCATCTTTTCATGGGCCTCTTGGCCATCTGTATGTATTCTTTGGAGAAATGTCTATTTAGATTTTCTGCCCATTTTGGGATTGGGTTGTTTGGAGGGTTTTTTTTGATATTGAGCCTCATGAGCTGTTTGTAAATTTTGGAGACTAATCCCTTGTCAGTCATATTGTTTGCAAATATTTTCTCCCATTGTGAGGGTTGTCTTTTCATTTTGTTTATGGTTTCCTTTGCTGTGCAAAAGCTTTTGAATTTAATTAGGTCCCATTTGTTTATTTTTGTTTAGTAGGTGGATCAAAAAAGATCTTGCTGCGATTTATGTCAGAGTGTTCTGCCTGTGTTTTCCTGTAAGAGTTTTATAGTGTTCAGTCTTACATTTAGGTCTTTAATCCATTTTGAGTTTATTTTTGTGTATGGTGTTAAAGAATGTTCTAATTTCATTTTTTTTATACTTTTCCCAGCACCATTTATTGAAGAGTCTGTCTTTCCTCAATTATATAGTCTTGCCTCCTTTGTTGTAGATTAATTGACCATAGGTACATAGGTCTGACTTGCATTTCCCTGATGATTAGAAATGTTGAGCATCTTTACATGTACCTTTTGGTCATCTATCTGTCTTCTTTGGAAAAATGGCTATTCAGATCTTCTACCATTAAGGGCTATTGCGAATAAAGCTGCTATGAAGTTTTGTCATTGTGGAAAAAACACATAACATTTACCATCTGAACCATTTTTAAGTGTACAGTACAGCAGTGTTAACTATATGCCCATTGTCATGCAACACATCTCTAGGACTTCTTTGTCTTGCAAAACTGAAACACTATTAAACAACTTCCATTTTCCCCTCCCCCCAGCTCCTGGCAACCACCATCCTACTTTCTAAGAGTTTGAGTACTTCAGATACATCAAATAAGTGGAATCATGCAGTATTTGCCTTTTTGTGGATGGCTTACTTCATTTGGCAGAACGTTTTTTGTCAAGGCTTATCCCTGTTGTAGCATGTGACAAAATTTCTACCTTTTTTATGGCTAATATTTCATTGTATGTGTATACCGCATTTCTTTATCCATTCATCTGACAATGGACATTTAGGTTGCCTCCACCTCTTGGGTATTGATGCTTCAATGACTATAAATGTGAAATTATCTCTTCAAGATCCTATTTTGAGTTATCTTGCATATATACCCAGAAGTGGAATTTCTGGATCATATGGTAATTCTATTTTTAATTTTTGGAGGAACCTAACTCTTTTATACAGGTTTTTACTTTGTGAACACAAGCACTCAATTTTCTTTAATGTACACCGAGGAGTGGAGTTGCCAAGTTATAGGAAAGTCATATGTCTTACTTTATAAAAAAAAAACTTCCAAACTGCTTTCCAAAATGGCCATACCATTTTTCATTCCCACCATCAATGAATGACAGTTTTGTATCCTCACCTGCACTTTGTATAATTGGTCCTTATAGTTTTAGCCTTTCTAGTGGGTATGTAGTGATAGTCCATTGTGCTTTCGAATTTTCTCCAAAGAGCCATATTTATGTCCGGATCAGGTCTTCTTGGAACATACCCTCCCTTCCTTCTGTTTGGAATACTTAGCTTGTCTTCCTTCTCTTCTCACTGACCCTTCACTGGCCTTCCCATTGTCTTCCAACTTACCTTTTAGATCTCATATCAAATATCACTTCCTCTTCTTGGACAATTTTCACTGACCCTCAATCCCAAAATTAGATCAGGTCCATCTGTTATACTGTATTATGTCTCCCTATATTTCAAGTACCTAGAACACAGCCAGGGTGCGTCACAGACACTCAGTAATTATTTCTTCAATCAATGAAAACTTCAGTAATCCGGGGAATGCCAGCATTGGTGGAGATGTGGGGCTCTGGAGCTCTCATAGCTGTGGGAAGGTAAACTATGGCAGCATTGTGAAAAGCAGTTTACTACCATTTTTAGTATACACAAAATCTATAACCTGGTAATCTTGCTCCCAGGAATGTATATTGAAGATATTCTCATCTAGGGTAATTAGAAGACATGTACTAAGAAGTTCACTACAGCTTCTTCGTGGTGGGTAGAGAGGAGGAGTCAAACCCAGTGTGCATTATTGGAAGAACAAATGGTTACAATGGGGTGAAGGTACACCATGGAGGAGATGACATGTAGCACTTGGCCACTACAGACTAGATAAACATAACTGCTTACAGTGATGTTTATGTAATAACTAACTACACTACTGGGTGAGAGAAGTAAGCAACAGAAATGATACATGTGTGTATAAAGATAAAATAAAAATACATGCTCATAAAACAATAACATATAGCTTTAAAGAACACCCTATGAACAGATAACATACATAACAGGAATTAGCTCTCTGTTGCCTCCCTCTTGCGAGAGGACCGGAATCACATCTAACTGCTGAACAATCATCAACAGGAAGACACTGGAACTCACCAAAAAAGATACTCCACATCCAAAGACAAAGGAGAAGCCACAATGAGACAGTAGGAGGGGCGCAATCACAATAAAATCAAATCCAAAACTGCTGGGGGGGGGTGACTCACAAACTGGAGAACACTTGTACCACAGAAGTCCACCCACTGGACTGAAGGTTCTGAGGCCCACTTTAGGCTTTCCAACCTAGGGGTCCAGCAACAGGAGGAGGAATTCCTAGAGAATCAGACCTTGAAGGCTCGCAGGATTTGACTGCAAGACTTTGACGGGACTGGGGGAAACAGAGACTCCACTCTTGGAGGGCACACACAAAGTAGTGTGTGCATCAGGACCCAGGGGAAGGAGCAGTGACCCCATAGGAGACTGAACCAGACGTACCTGCTAGCGTTGGAGGGTCTCCTGCAGAGGCCAGGGGTGGCTGTCTCTCACCGTGAGGAAAAGAACACTGGCATCAAAAGTTCTGGGAAGTACTCCTTGGGGTGAGCCCTCCCAGAGTCTGTCATTAGCCCCACCAAAGAGCCCAGGTAGGCTCCAGTGTTGGGTAACCTCAGGCCAAACAACCAACAGGGAAGGAACCCAGCCCCACCCATCAGCAGTCAAGCAGATTAAAGTTTTACTGAGCTCTGCCCACCAGAGCAACAGCCAGCTCTACCCACCACCAGTCCCTCCCATCAAGCCACTTAGATAGCCTCATCCACCAGATGGCAGACAGTAGAAGCAAGAAGAACTACAATCCTGCAGCCTGTGGTACAAAAACCATATTCCAAGAATGATAGACAAAATGAAAAGGTAGAGGGCTATATACCAGATGAAGTAACAAGGTAAAACCCCAGAAAAATAATTAAATGAAGTGGAGACAGGCAACCTTCCAGAAAAAGAATTCAGAATAATGATAGTGAAGAGGATCCAGGACCTCAGAAAAAGAATGGAGGCAAGGATCGAGAAGATGCAAGAAATGTTTAACAAAGACCTAAGAAGAATTAAAGAACAAACAAACAGAAATGAACAATACAATAACTGAAATGAAAACTACACTAGAAGGAACCAATAGCAGAATAACTGAGGCAGAAGAACGGATAAGTGACCTGGAAGACAGAATGGTTGAATTCACTGCTGCGGAACAGAATAAAGAAAAAAGAAGGAAAAGAAATGAAGAAAGCCTAAGACACCTCTGGGACAACATTAAATGCAACAACATTCGCATTATAGGGATCACAGAAGGAGAAGAGAGAGAGAAAGGACCCGAGAAAATATTTGAAGAGCTTATATTGGAAAACTTCCCTAACATGGGAAAGGAAATAGCCACGCAAGTCCAGAAAGCACAGAGAGTCCCATACAGGATAAACCCAAGGAGAAACACACCGAGACACACAGTAATCAAATTGAAAAAAATCAAAGGCAAAGAAAACTTACTAAAAGCAGCAAGAGAAAAACAACAAATAACATACAAAGGAAAACCCATAAGGTTAACAGCTGATTTCTCAGCAGAAACTCTACAAGCCAGAAGGGAGTGGCATGACATATTTAAAGTGATGAAAGGGAAGAACCCACAACCAAGATCACCCACAAGGAGCTCATTCAGATTCGACAGAGAAATCAAAAGCTTTACAGACAAGCAAAAGCTAACAGAATTCAGCACCACCAAAACAGCTCTACGACAAATGCTAAAGGAACGTCTCTAAGTGGGAAACAAAAGAAAAGGACCTACACAAACAAACCCAAAACAATTAAGAAAATGGTAATAGGAACATACGTATCAATAATTACCTTAAATGTGAATGGATTAAATGCTCCAACCAAAAGACACAGGCTCGCTGAATGGATACAAAAACAAGACCCATATATATGCTGTCTACAAGAGACCCACCTCTTGTAGGGACACATACAGACTGAAAGTGAGGGGACAGAAAAAGTTATTCCATGCAAATGGAAATCAAAAGAAAGCTGGAGTAGCAATACTGATATCAGATAAAACAGACTTTAAAATAAAGAATGTTACAAGAGACAAGGAAGGACACTACATAATGATCAAGTGATCAATCCAAGAAGAAGATATAACAATTATAAATATATATGCACCCAACATAGGAGCACCTAAATCCACAAGGCAATTGCTAACACCGATAAAAGAGGAAATCGACAGTAACACAATAATAGTGGGGGATTTTAACACCTCACTTACACCAATGGACAGATCATCCAAACAGAAAATTAATAAGGAAACACAAGCTTTAAATGACACAATAGGCCAGATAGATTTAATTGATACTTATAGGACATTCCATCCAAAAACAGCAGATTACACACTTTCTTCTCAAGTGTGCACGGAACATTCTCCAGGATAGATCACATCGTGGGTCACAAATCAAGCCTCAGTAAATTTAAGAAAATTGAAATTGTATCAAGCACCTTTTCTGACCACAACGCTATGAGATTAGAAATCAGTTACGGGAAAAAAACCGTAAAAAACACAAACATATGGAGGCTAAACAACACGTTACTAAATAACCAAGAGATCACAGAAAAATTCAAAGAGGAAATCAAAAAATACCTAGAGAGAAATAACAATGAAAACACGACCATCCAAAACCCATGGGATGCAACAAAAGCAGTTCTAAGAGGGAAGTTTATAGCAATACAAGCCTACCTCAAGAAACAAGAAAAATCTAAAACAATCTAACCTTACACCTAAAGGAACTAGAGAAGGTAGAACAAACAAAACCCAATGTTAGCAGAAGGAAAGAAATCATAAAGATCAGAGTAGAAATACATGAAATAGAAACAAAACAATGGCAAAGATCATTAAAACTAAAAGCTGGTTGTTTGAGAAGATAAACAAAATTGATAAACCATTAGCCAGACTCATCAAGACAAAGAGGGAGAGGACTCACATCAATAAAATAAGAAATGAAAAAGAAGTTACAACAGACAACACAGAAATACAAAGCATCCTAAGAGACTACTACAAGCAACTCTATGCCAATAAAATGGACAACCTGGAAGAAATGGACAAATTCTTAGAAAGGTATAACCTTCCAAGACTGAACCAGGAAGAAATAGAAAATATGAACAGACCAATCACAAGTAATGAAATTGAAACTGTGATTAAAAATCTTCCAACAAACAAAAGTCCAGGACCAGATGGCTTCACAGGTGAATTCTATCAAACATTTAGACACGAGCTAACACCTATCCTTCTCAAACTCTTCCAAAAAATTGTGGAGGAAGGAACACTCCCAAACTCATTCTGTGAGGCCACCATCCCCCTGATACCAAAACCAGACAAAGTTACTACAAAAAAAGAAAATTACAGACCAGTATCACTGATGAATATAGATGCAAAAATCCTCAACAAAATACTAGCAAACAGAATCCAACAACACATTAAAAGACTCATACACCATGATCAAGTGGGATTTATCCCAGGGATGCAAGGATTCTTCAATATACGCAAATCAATCAGTGTGATACACCATATTAACAAACTGAAGAATAAAAACCATATGATCATCTCAATAGATGCAGAAAAAGCTGTTGACAAAATTCAACACCCACTTATGATAAAAACTCTCCAGAAAGTGGGCATAGAGGGAACCTACCTCAACATAATAAAGGCCATATAAAACAAACCCCCAGCAAACATCATTCTCATTGGTGAAAAACTGAAAGCATTTCCTCTAAGACCAGGAACAAGACAAGGATATCCACTCTCACCACTATTATTCAACATAGTTTTGGAAGTCCTAGCCACGGCAGTCAGAGAAGAAAAAGAAATAAAAGGAATACAAATTGGAAAAGAAGAAGCAGCTTAACTGTCACTGTTTGCAGATGACATGATACTATATATACAGAATCCTAAAGATGCCACCAGAAAACTACTAGAGCTAATCAATGAATTTGGTAAAGTTGCAGGATACAAAATTAATGCACAGAAATCTCTTGCATTCCTATACACTAATGATGAAAAATCTGAAAGAGAAATTAAGGAAACACTCCCATTTGCCACTGCAACAAAAAGAATAAAATACCTAGGAATAAACCTACCTAGGGAGACAAAAGACCTGTATGCAGAAAACTATAAGACACTTATGAAAGAAATTAAAGGTGATACCAACAGATGGAGAGATATACCATATTCTTGGATTGGAAGAATCAATATTGTGAAAATGACTATACTACCCAAAGCAATCTACAGATTCAATGCAATCCCTATCAAATTACCAACGGCATTGTTTACAGAACTAGAATAAAAAAACCTTAAAATTTGTATGGAGACACAAAAGACCCCAAATAGCCAAAGCAGTCTTGAGGGAAAAAAACGGAGCTGGAGGAATCAGACTCCCTCACTTCAGACTATACTACAAAGCTACAGTAATCAAGACAATATGATACTGGCACAAAAACAGAAATATAGATCAATGGAACAGGATAGAAAGCCCAGAGATAAACCCACGCACCTATGGCCAACTAATCTATGACAAAGGAGGCAAGGATATACAATAGAGAAAAGACAGTCTCTTCAATAAGTGGTGCTGCGAAAACTGGACAGCTACATGTGAAAGAATGAAATTAGAACATGCCCTAACACCATACACAGAAATAAACTCAAAATGGATTAGAGACCTAAACGTAAGACCGGACACTATCAAACTCGTACAGGAAAACATAGGAAGAACACTCTTTGACATAAATCCCAGCAAGATCTTTTTTGATCCACCTCCTAGAGTAATGGAAATAAAACCAAAAATAAACAAATGGGACCTAATGAAACTTAAAAGCTTTTGCAAAGCAAAGGAAACTACAAACAAGACAAAAAGACAACCCTCACAATGGGAGAAAATATTTGCAAATGAATCAACGGACAAAGGATTAATCTCCAAAATGTATAAACAGCTCATGTAGCTCAATATTAAAAAAACAAAGAAGCCAATCCAAAAATGGGCAGACCTAAATAGACATTTCTCCAAAGAAGACATACAGATGGCCAAGAAGCACATGAAAAGCTGCTCAACATCACTATTAGAGAAATGCAAATCAAAACTACAATGAGGTATCACCTCACACCAGTCAGAATGGGCATCATCAGAAAATCTACAAACAACAAACGTTGGAGAAGGTGTGGACCAAAGGGAACCCTCTTGCACTGTTGGTGGGAATGTAAATTGATACAGCCACTATGGAGAAGAGTATGGAGATTCCTTAAAAAATTAAAAATAGAATTACCATATGACCCAGCAATCCCACTCCTGGTCATATATCCAGAGAAAACCATAATTTAAAAAGACACATGCACCCCAATATTCATTGCAGCACTATTTACAATAGCCAGGTCATGGAAGCAACCTAAATGCCCATCAACAGATGACTGGATAAAGAAGATGTGGTACATATATACAATGGAATATTACTCAGCCATAAAAAGGAACGAAATTGGGTCATTTATAGAGGCATGGATGAATCTAGAGACTGTCATACAGAGTGAAGTAAGAAAGTGAAAAACAAATATCGTATATTAATGCATATATGTGTAACCTAGAAAAATGATACAGATGAACTGGTTTGCAGGGCAGAAATTGAGATACAGATGTAGAGGACAAACGTATGGACACCAAGGGGGGAAAGCAGTGGGGGTGTGGGGTGGTGGTGGGATGAATTGGGAGATTCGGATTGACATATATACACTAATATATATAAAATGGATAACTAATAAGAACCTGCTGTATAAAATAAAATAAATAAAATTCAAAAAAAATTCCCCTCTGTGAACCTGTGACACTAGAAAATAATCAATACTAAAAATTAAAATGTTTTCACTGAAAAAACAAACAAACAAATAGGAATTAGATTGCTTGCCTTGGAGAAGGAAGAGGAAAGTATAGGGATTAAATTAAATCAATAAACCAAGAGGAAATGTGTCTTTAAAAATAATGTTGTTGGGCTTCCCTGGTGGCTCAGTGGTTGAGAGTCCGCCTGCCGATGCAGGGGACACGGGTTCGTGCCCCGGTCCAGGAAGATCCCATGTGCCGCAGAGCAGCTGGGCCCGTGAGCCATGGCCGCTGAGCCTGCACGTCCGGAGCCTGTGCTCCACAACGGGAGAGTCCACAACAATGAGAGGCTGGCGTACCGCAAAAAAAAATAAAATAAAAAATAATAATAGCATTATTAATATAAATTAACAGATACTGCTTTAAAAATCATAGGAAATGAAATATCCCTTTAAGGGAAAATACAAGAATATAATTTTATGTTATATCTTATCTCAAATTCTTTCTTTCTGCTTTCTATTTTTGCAAATTATCTAAACTACTATGACTTCTGGACCTAACTGATCCTTCCCTTAATATATGAAATCTTTGCCCTTCATCAATAAAGGACCATCTATGTTCACTTCTACTTGCTATAGAAGTTTGTGTCTTTCAGTCAGCTGAACTATTGTACTAAAATTTGTCTTTGAATGTTTTATTTTACATTTATTCCTGACCTTCCTATGTCTCTACCTCACCTAATTGCAAAAGGAATTAAATCCAAATATTGAAGATTATCTCTCCCCTTCACCCAGCCCTTTCCACAGCTGTGTTTTTGTTAATCAAGATAACCTTGGTATCTGTCTATAAATGATTGAAGTGGGGAGCCCCCCACATTTCAAGAGTACTGCTTCTCTTTCACCCAAAACAGCCATTAAAGGGTCATCCCTGACCAGTTCACTTTCTAAGTGTTTCATGAAGATAACTTCTTAAATTAACTTAAAAAAATATGTAGACATTTAACAATTACCTAGGGACAGGGATTAAGTAAAGATAATACTAAATCCACTGAGAGCTATGGATATGAGAACACCCAGAGAGCAGGTCGTGGATTATTACTTCAGTTTTAAAGAGAAAACTGAGAATCTAGGGACGATGACTTGCTCAAAGTTAAATTTTAAAAATGGCAGAGTTGGGACCTAAATACATCTACCTTGTGAAATCTACCTTGAAATCCAGGATATTTTCCAACTTGCTATACTAGTAATAAAACTTCTGTATTGCAAGACACTGAGAGATTTGGCTGGTTATGTGTATTTGTTTCATTAGAATGTGGCAGCAGTTAATTAACTATTTTCCAAAGAAGTGGTTAATATGAAATGACTTTGAGGGGAGGAAAGCAAAGAGAAGCATCTGATGGAAAGCTTTATATTGTACCTGAAAGTCCCCATGTTTGAAGAGAAGGAGTTCCATTTTGCAGTGAATGGTTTGTGCTAAAGACACGTTGCTTACCTCCTCAAAGCCTAAGATGGATGTCTGGAGAATGCACAGACACTTACCACTGTCTCTGAAATTCCAGCCACAATTGAGTCCTGGATGTGAGGGGAAGATCATCTTGCTGTGGCTTTGGGTTAGAAGTAGGAAAATTCAGATGGAGGGAGTATCATCACCAAGACGGTAGAACAGGAAAACTGAGCCTCTATCCCCACACAAAGACCTGCCAGAAGAGAGTAGGATGATATATTCAAAGTGCTGAAAGAAAAAAACTGCCAACCGGACTACTTTACCTGGCAAGGTTTTCCTTTAGAAATTAAGGTGAGATAAAAAGACTTTCCCAAACAAACAAAAAAAGTTGAAGTAGTTCATCACAAGACTTTCCTTACAATAAGTGCTGAAAGGAGTCCTTCAAGCTGAAAAGAAAGCATGATAACTACTAACATGAAAACATATGAAAATGTACAACACACTGGCAAAGGTAAGTATATAGTCAGATTCAGAATACTCTAATAGTATAATATGGTGATGTGTTAAACACTTAACTCTAGGATAAAGGTTAAAGGACAAAAGTATTTTAAATAGCTACAGCTACAGTAATTTGTTCATGGATACACAATATTAAAAAAAAAAATCATGACATCAAAAACAAACTATAGGGCTTCCCTGGCGGCGCAGTGGTTGAAAATCTGCCTGCCGATGCAGGGGACACGGGTTCGAGCCCTGGTCTGGGAAGATCCCACATGCCGCGGAGCAACTAGGCCCATGAGCCACAACTACTGAGCCTGCGTGTCTGGAGCTTGTGCTCCGCAACAAGAGAGCCCGCGACAGTGAGAGACCTGTGCGCTGCAATGAAGAGTGGCCCCCGCTCACCACAACTAGAGAAAGCCCTCGCACAGAAACGAAGACCCAACACAGCCAAAAATAAATAAATAAATAAAATTAAAAACAACAAAAAAACAAACTATAACACACCATTGTAAAGCAATTATACCCCAATAAAGATGTTAAAAAAATACTATAGACAGGAGGAGTAAAAGGGTAGAGTTTTGTATGCAATTAAAGTTAAGTTGTTGTCAGCTTAAAATTAGACTGTTATATCTATTAGATGTTTCAAGTAAGCCTCGGGGTAACCACAAAGCAAAAACCTATGGTAGGACTTCCCTGGTGGCGCAGTGGTTAAGAATCCCCCTGCCAATGCAGGGGACACGGGTTCAAGCCCTGGTCCGGGAAGATCCCACATGCTGCTGAGCAACTAAGCCCGTGCACCACAACTACTGAGCCTGGGCTCTAGAGCCCATAAGCCACAACTACTGAGCCCACATGCTACAACTACTGAAGCCCGTGAGCCTAGAGCCTGTGCTCTGCAACAAGAGAAGCCACCACAATGAGAAGCCCGTGCACTGCAACAAAGAGTAGCCCCCACTCGCTGCAACTGGAGAAAGCCCGCGTGTAGCAATGAAGACCCAATGCAGCCAAAAATAAATAAATAAATTGATTTAAAAAAAAAAAAGAACCTATGGTAGATAGGTAAAGATAAAGAGAAGGGAATTAAAGCATACCACTATGGAAAGTCATCAGTTTAAAAGGAAGACATTAAGAGAGGAAGAAATGAACAAAGTAAGTACAAAACAGCAAGAAAACAATTAACAAAGTGGCAATAGTAAGTTGCTAACTATCAGTAATTATTTTAAATGAAAATGGCTCCAAGTGAAGGTATGGAAATGGATATTCCATGCAAACAGAAAACAAAATAGAGCAGGAGTAGCTATACTTATATCTGGAAAAAAATAGACTTTAAGTCTAAACTGTAACAAGAAACAAAGAAGGTCATTATGTGGTGATAAGGGGATCAATTCATTAAGAGGATATGATAATTTTAAACACATATACACCCAACATCTGAGCATCTAAATACATTAAGCAAATACTAACAGATCTGAAGGGAATAATATAGACAATAGTACAATAATAGTAGGGAACTTCAATACCACACTTTCTACAATGGATAGATTATCCAGGCAGAAAATCAATAAGGAAACATTGGACTGGATTATACTTTATATCAGATAGACCTAACAGGCATATACAGAACATTCCATGCAACAGCAGGAAAATACCTATTCCTCTCAAGTGCACATAGAACATTCTCTAGGATAGGTCATATGTTAGGTCACAGAACAAGTCTTAGCGAATTTTAAAAGAGTGAAATCATACTAAGTATCTTTTATGACCACAGTGGTATGAAATTAGAAATCAGTAACAGAAGGAAAATTGGAAAATTCACAAATGTGTGGAAACTAAACAACACATTCCTGTATAACTAATGGATCAAAGAGGAAATCAAAGAGAATCAAAAGTTATCTTGAAACAAACAAAAATGGACACACAGCATAACAAAACATGGGATGCAGCAAAAGCAGTGCTGAGGCAAATTTAGAGCAATAAATGCATACATTAAAAAAAACCCTCTAATAACCTAACTTTACAGCTTAAGGAACTAGAAAATGAACAACAAACTAACCCCAAAGTTAGGATAACAAAAATCAGAGCAGAAATAAATGAAATAGATAATAGAAAAGCAATAGAAAAGATCAACAAAACTAACAGTTGGTTTTTTAAAAAGATTTTAAAAATTGACAAACCTTTAGACTTACCAAGAAAAAAAGAGAGAGGACTCAAATAAATAAAATTATAAATGAAAGAGAAGACATTATAGCTGATACCACACAAATACAAACCATCACAAGAGACTACTATGAACAATTATATGCCAACAAATTGGACAACCTATAAGAAATGAGTAAGTTCCTAGAAGCATACAACCTACCAAGACTAAATCATGAAAAAATAGAAAATCTGAACATACCAATAATGAGTAAGAAGATTGGATCAGTAAACCAAAACCTCTCCAAAAAGAAAAGCCCAGTCCCAGATGGTTTCACTGGTGAATTCCTCCAAACATTTAAAGAAGAATTAACACCAGTTCTCAAACTCATCCAAAAAATTGAAAGCCCGCCCTCCCTCCCCACCCAAAAACTGGTGTCTGAGAGACATTACCTGTCATAGCTGCCTTTTCACAAGGTCCCACCTCCCAGACTCACCATGGGACTTGGGGTAAGTGACAATCCCGCTTTCTGGTCATCTGTTTCTTTTTTTTTTTGGCTGCATCAGGTCTTAGTTGTGGCATGTGGGCTCTTCATTGAGATGCGCGGGCTTTTCTCTAGTTGTAGCACATGGGCTTCTCTCTAGTTGTGGCACGTGGGTTCCAGAGCGCTTGAGCTCTGCAGTTTGTGGCACACAGGCTCTCTAGGTGTGGCGTGCAGGCTCAGTAGTTGCGGCACTTGTGGCACGCAGGCTTAGTTGTCCCGCAGCATGTGGGATCTTAGTTCCCTGACCAGGGACTCGTCATTTGTATCTGAATATCTGATTTACTGATTTAGGGAATCTATCACTCCTAAACTCATTTTATGCAGCCACTACCCTGATACCAAAGCTAGATAAGGATACTGCAAGAAAAGAAAACTATAGGCCAATATCCCTGATGAACACAGATACAATAATCCTCAGCAAAATACTAGCAAACCAATTTCAACAGCACATTAAAAGGATCATACACCATAAGCAAGTGGGATTTATCCCTGGGAGCAAGGGTGGTTCAACATATGCAAATCAATGAATGTGATACACCACATTAATGAAATAAAAGATAAAAATCATTGTCTTTTCAACAGATGCATAAAAAGCAGCAGACAAAATTCAACATTCTTTCATAATAAAAACTCTCAACCAAATTGGGTATAGAAGGAACATACTTCAACATAATAGAAGCCATATATGACAAACCCACAGCTAACATCATTCATACTCAACAGTAAGAAGCTGAAAGATTTCCCTGTAAGATGAGAAACAAGACAAGGGTTTCTTAACATGATCCTGTACTTGTATGTAAAAAATCCTAAAGACTCCACCAAAAAAAAAAAAAATGGCTAGTAATAATAAATGAATTCAGTAAACTTTCAGGATAAAAACTAAGATCTATATACCAAAAACAGTAAGATCTGATGAAACAAATTGAAGAAGACACAAATAAATGGAAAGACAGTCCACATTCATGTATCAGAAGAGTTAATATTGTTAAAACATCCACACTATTCAAAGTCACTGATAGGTTCAATGCAATCCCTCTCAGAATTCCAGTGGCATTTTTCACAGAAATAGAAAAAAAATCCTAAAATTCAGTGGGATTACCAAAGACCCTGAATAGCCATAGCAATCTTGAGCAAGAACAAAGCTGGAGGCTTCACACATCCTGAGTTCAAATATTACAAAGCTGTAGTAATCAAGAGTATGGCATTGGCATAAAAACAGACACATAGACCAATGGAACAGAATTGAGAGCCCAGAAATAAACCCTCACATATATTGTCAACTAATATTTGACAAGGGAGTCAAGAATACTCAATGGGCTAACAATAATCTCTTTGATAAATGGTGTTGGGAAAACTGGACATTTATTCATATGCAAAAGAAAGAAACTGGACCCCTACCTTATACCACTCACAAAAATTAACTGGAAATGTATTAAGAACTTAAATGTAAGAATTGAAACTATAAAACTCTTAGAAGAAAACAAAGAATAAAAGCTCCTTGACTTTGGTCTTCACAATTAATTTTTTTGATATGACAACAAAAGAAAAAGCAACAAAAGCAAAAATAAGCAAGTGCAGGGGCTTCCCTGGTGGCACAGTCGTTAAGAATCCACCTGCCAATGCAGGGGATACAGGTTCGAGCCCTGGTCCGGGACGATTCCACATGCTGTGGAGCAACTGGGCCCGTGCGCCACAACTGCTGAGCCTGCGCTCTGGAGCCCGTGAGCTACAACTGCTGAGGCCCGCATGCCTGCAGCCCACTCCCCGCAACAGGGGAGGCCACCACAGTGAGAGGCCCGTGCACCGCAACAGAGAGTAGCCCCTGCTCGCCGCAACTGGAGAAGGTCCGCGTGCAGCAACGAAGACCCAATGCGGCCAAAAATTAAAAATAATAATAAATAAATTTATTAAAAAATAAAAGCAAGTGCAATGACATCAAACTAAAAACTTTTGCACAGCCAAAGAATCAACAAAGTGAAAAGGCAACCTATGAAATACAAGAAAATACTTGCAAACCATATATCTGATAAGGGGTTAATATCCAAAGTATATATGGAGTTCATACAATTCAATAGCAGTAAATAAGTGAATAAATTAACTCAATTTAAAAATAGGAAAAGGGGGGCTTCCCTGGTGGCGCAGTGGTTGGGAGTCCATCTGCTGATGCAGGGGATGCGGGTTCGTGCCCCGGTTCGGGAGGATCCCACATGCCGCAGAGCGGCTGGGCCCGTGAGCTGTGGCTGCTGGGCCTGCGCGTCCGGAGCCTGTGCTCCGCAGCGGGGGAGGCCACAGCAGTGAGAGGCCCGCATACCGCAAAAAAAAATAAAAATAAAAAAAATAGGAAAAGGACCAGAATAGATATTTTTCTAAAGAAGACATACAAATAGCCAACAGGTACATGGGAAGGTTCTCAACATCACTAATTATCAGGGAAATGCAAAGCAAAACCACACCGAGATATCACTTCACATGTGCTAAAACAGCTTGCATCAAAAAGACAAGAGATAACAAATTAGTGAGGATACGGAGAAAGTGATCTATTTGCACTGTTGATGGGAATGTAAATTGATGCAGCTGCTATGGAAAACAGTATGGAGGTTCCTCAAGAAAGTAAAAGTAGAACTACCATGTGATCCAGTAATCCCACTTCTGGGTATATATCCAAAGAAAACAAAATCACTATCTTGAAGAGGTATCTGCACGCTCATGTTCATTGCAGCACTATTTACAATAGCCAAGACAAGGAAACCACCTCAGCGTCCAGTGATAGATGAATCGACAAAGAAAATGTGGTATATACATACAACAGAACATTATTCAGCCATAAAAAAGAAGGTTCAACGTGGGTGAAACTTGAGAGCATTATGCTAAGACAGAGAAAGATAAATACAATATGATCTCACTTATACATGAAATCTAAAAACGTTGAACTCTCTATATGAGATGATGGATGTTAACTAAACCTATTGTGGTAATCATTTCACAATATATGTAAGTCAGACTATTATGCTGTACACCTTAAACTGATACAGTGAGGTTTGTCAATTATTTACAATAAAACTGGAAAAACAGTTGTTGAACTAATAGAAACAGTAGATTGATGGTTAACAGGGGCTGGGAGATAGAGGAGATGGAATGATGTTGGTCAAAAGGTACAAGCTTCCAGTTATAGGATGAATAAGTTCTGGGGATCTGATATACAGCATGATTACTACGGCTAACAATACTGTATTGTATACTCAAAATTTGCTATGAGAGTAAATCTTAAATGTTCTCATCATAACAACAAAAATGGTAGTTATGGGAGGTGAAGGATATATTATTGTGGTAAACATTTCACAATATATATGTGTATCAAATCGTCACATTGCCTTAAACTTATAGAATGTTATATGCCGACTGTATCTCAATAAAGTTTGGAAAAAGTAAATAGGAGAATTCAGTCTCCATTGGAGTATCTAGTTTGAGGATTCTATACCTGTATAATCCACATATTCTCAAATGTAAATAAGTTTGCATGTTTACGTATAAATCAGTTTAGTTACTTAAATGTTTTCCTTAATTTAAAAATTTTCTTGTGGGAATGCTGATAATTTTAGTTTGGAAAGATTTTAATAGAGTATGACTCATTTAAATAGCTTTTATCTTATATAGCAGCTCTAAACACTTTCTCACAACCTCCTTATCCAGTATACTGTTGGACAGGCTATAACTTCCTAAGAATTTTTTTTTAAGTATTCCACATGGACTCATTTGGAACTCTCTCCTTTTAGTAATGTTAAATAATGAATACCTAATATTTCTCATTCTTTAGAGGATGCATTAAAATCTTTTTTATTACTGTTCCATGGATAAAATCTTTCAGTGTTTTAAATTTATTATAAAAATGCTAAATTAAAATGGCAACTACCTTATTTGTAGATACACGGAAGTCTTGGTTTTTTCTTTATATATCTATAAAATAACATGGCTAAATTGTTCATTTTTCTTCATTAACAACAGTGTTCTAAATATAGCAATTTGTTCTAAAAGAAAAGTAATTCATTATAGAATACTGGCAAGTAGAAAAACAGTATGAAAAAGAAAATTTAAACCACCTACCTATTATTCCACCACCCAGAGAGAACTATCTTCCCAATATTGCATTTCCTTATGGTAGCACAGGCATAACTCTGTACCTGTGTACCATTCAACACAGTTTTATACATATGTTAGATGATGAGGGGACAAATCCAGAGTTAAATAACTACTGCCTCATAGTGTGTATTGTTTAGAAGTCCATTTCATCTCCTTTATTTTTTTTAACCTTCACTAATTCTGTAAGGAACATCTTTTTTCCTCACGGGTTTTAAACATGAAACCACAGCTTCACAGAAGTATAGTTACAACATTCGCAGTTGCAACATTAGCAAATCGCAGAGCCCAGACTCATACTCAATTCTCCCGGCATCTCAAACCCCAGCGTTCTTCCCTCAGCAATCCAGCTACCTCATGCATTTGGATTCCTGCTACAATTTGTCCTTTTGACTAAATTAAAAATCATTCTAAAAGTTTGCCTTAAAACACCCTCAGAGTGTTACTAAATTAAGGCTAAATCTCAAGTATAAATTTTCAAGCAATTAGTTTTGGTTTTGCCAGAGCAGAACACCCCTCAGATGATGCCGAATAAAAACTATTTACACACTACCATAGTGCGTTTCTTGTAAAAACGTTGGGTCTGTAGCAGTGATTTGCTAATCAGATTCAGAATTTGATTTGAAATGCCTCCGGCAGGCAGCCAATCCAGTTATGAAAGAACAGAAGCAAAAAAACCAGAGCCCTGGTGAGTCTCCTCCAGAAGCTAGCTGGGTCCTTTGCTCTCGTTAGCAAACTGGTTCCATAGGAAATCACTGTAATTGCTCCTAAAATAAAATATCATAGTTAATTTTTTCAATAAATTATTGGACTGTACTAGACACAAAACATGTACATTTTGGAATCTAGAGTTATAAAATATTCTGACATGTTTTAATATAAACAGGAACATTTCCAATGATTGCTTGGATCGAAAATGTTTTTCCACTTGACATTTGTTTATACTTCCTAGGAAAGAAACTCTATTTATGGATAACGGAATAACACAAATAAACATCAGAGAGAGCTGAGAAATCAGCTTTGATTATGCATGAAAATCTACAATGTCATTGTGTACTCTTATGCTGTATTCTGATTGCCTGTTTATTTTTACAGAACTGCTGGCGAGCCTATGGAAGAGGAGCCAGCCTTGTGAAGCGCCAAGTCCTCCCCAGCCTTCCCCACCCCCGATATTTCCTGTGTGTGACATCATTGCATATCCCCCCGCCACCCCAGCACCCTCAGACATGTCTTGTCTGCTGCCTGGGTGGCACAGATTCCATGGAACATAAACACTGGGCACAAAATTCTGAACAGCAGCTTCACTTGTTCTTTGGATGGACTTGAAAGGGCATTAAAGATTCCTTAAAAGTAACCGCTATGATTCTAAAGTTACAGTAAACCACGATTGGAAGAAACTGCTTCCAGAGTGCTTTTAATATGCTGGGTGACCCACTCCCAGGCCCAAAGTATGAACTAGAAACATCCAGTACAGCGTTAGATACTGTTAATTACAGATGGTATGACAGCCAGCGAAATTTTGGGCAAAACCTGAGAAATCTCATTCCTGACATTCTGATCAGTTTTTTTATTGGAAACTTTTTCGTCACACAGTCTTAAATTGTTTACAGGATTTGCTTTCAGCTATGAAAGGATAGCAATTCCCGACAGATCACGGGGGTTTTTTTTGTTTTGTTTTGTTTGTTTTTGGCCTTTGTTTTAACATATGGTTCAACTCTTGCTAGGAAGAGTCCAAGATGGAGGAACGAGGATGAGGCTTTTTTCAGTGGAATAAACCACAGTGTATCTCAAAGTCCAATGCCAAAGCAACCTCACACATTTTATGTAATGGTGCAATATTTTATATCACATTTTTTGAGAAAAATTACCGTTTCCCTAACATCCCTCTCTGTGTTCTCACACACAGGAGATTTGCAGTTGATTTAGGATGAAGTCTCCTTCCTCCCTCATACATCCCTTGCTCTGGTGACAGTAGCTCTGAGCTTATGTTCCACGGAGGATTTCAGTGTCTTTGAAAAGTGCATAACTTTTCAAAGGCCATCTTAATTTGTTCCAAATCTATCAAGAACTTATTCTCTCACTTTTATTTTTCTGCTTTCCATCACTTCCTTTCTTCTTGCCTTTCATCCTTCCTTCCTATAAAATAAAGACGAGGATTACCCATAATCTCCCCAATTACTCAGGAGCTTTGAGGACTCAGTTTATTTTCTTGCTTCCCAGGTTAACACAGCTGCTTGGTCTGATGTGTTCTTTTAGCTGTAAAACCATTGAGGGCTTAAACAATGTTACTGAATTTTCTAGATCTTTGAAATGTGTTAATGAAGGCATTGCTTATTTGAAGTCACCTTGAATTGAGTTATCCTTGAAGTTGTGCCTTCATGTGAAAAAAACAACACGAACTTTAACCTTTACACATGTTGCCTTAGTGTTAAAGGCTAAAAATATAGGACATTTATTTCTGAGATTAAAAGCAACTTACTAAATATAAGTAGGTTATTCCCTTACCTCCCCAAATTCTATTTCAATGTATAACTCAGACACCTAAAGACACTGATGTAGAATACCTCGCAGTATTTAATATCTGACAATGCTTTCAAAAGAGTTGATGTTTCTTTTTATATATTTTCCTAACTCAAAGGATATATTAAAGCCATAAGTGAAGATTGTCATGCTTTTATTCAAAAATCTGAAAGAAACCTTAATTAAAACAAGGTTTTAGGGAAGGCCATGATATGAAAGATGTGGGACAATATGGTTTTAGTTAAAGAGGACTCCAACCTGTAAATCAAAGATGAAAGATTTCACTCAAGTAGAATTATATAACTCCCTTTTGTTATACAGTCAGACCATATTTTTCATGCATTTGGTTTTTTTAGGATTACCATTTTAATTTTAAAGACTTTTATTACATATACAAAAATGGGTCAATACTTGGTTTAACATCTTAGAAATTTGAGACACCCTTTGAAATAGGAAATCTGAAATGGAATGTAACTCAGTATAAGTTAAAAAATTACTTTCATTGCATAAGGGTAAGGTCAATCTAGATTCACAATAGTAATGAATTTTTTTCATGACATTTTTAGAGAAATTCATGCCAATCATATTTGCTAGCTCTTGTTGTTTTTGCTGTAATTACTTGAGGAGATTTTACTTAAGGAAACCAAAGGCTTAAAAACAGAAGACAACCCCCACCCTTTAAAAAGGAAAGCTATAACATACGGTAAGTGGAAACATAATTGTGACTTTTTAAAATCAACTTTTTATTTAATTATTTAAAATCAATAATTACAAATCTCTATTATTCCTCTCAGTCCTCCCAGATAGTTTTTAGATTTTGAATAAGAAAATGAAACAGTATAATGCAAACATACTAATTTACTGAAGTTTCCTGCAGTTATTTTACCACATACTTAGGCATAGCCATCAATCTGATAAAGCCAAATCAGTAGGACATCTCCAAGGTTATTTAGATTTAAAATATGACACATTAATGAGTTAATCACACATCCTTCCAAGTGATATGGTACCCAATTGGTTGCAGTTAGAGTCTTTAGGATACATAGAGAGACAGATAAACTATGGAGAGGATTAATCACAGCTGAATGTAGTTGTAAGAACAGAATGCCAGCGCTTTTTGATTATATCGTTACAAGATGTAATGTAGCCCTCAGGGACAGAATGGAGGCTTTTGGAGAATATCAACACTTCTTTTGAAATAGAACAGTACTTTTTAAAAGGGTAGTTTCACTTGGTATAGTTTTCTTCACTTATACATTTAATTTTTATTGCTCACAATAGTTCCCTGTAAGAGTCTGTTAGAAAAACTCCTCTTTAAGCATTACCAATAATATATCTCTTTCTGATCCATGCTTTGAAGGATAATCACATAGGCTTTCTCACAATCTCATAATAACTCATATATGAGGAATAAAAATAAAGGTTTTTGAGAAACCTATTACTAAACAATGCCAGGACTTTAATAAGATTTGATAATAAGTCCAAAAAGAAAACGTAAGAAAATTTTCTCAATTATATAGTACAATCTGGGGTTGTATATTAAATTGAAAACCAGACAGTTTTATTAAATAATAAGTAAAATGGACCTCAAATGGTAATAGAGGCTATTTAATCATTGCTTAGTAAATGAGAACATTTTGAGATGAAACATTTTAAAATATTTTAACAAATTTACAACAACAGTGGAGACAGAAGTCAGCTTTTGGAGAAAACAGAGATACTTATGAAAAACTATTGTAAATCGCATTTCCATTATCATTGTAAATCGCATTTCCATTATCAATCGTAGGAACTGAAATCTTGCCTTCAGTTTTGACTATAACGCTTTGCAAAATTCTCCCACACCTCTCACTAGCAACATGGTAGATTTAAAAGCAGGACAACATCTCCTCACAGGAACATTTCAGAAACTATAGGGCTGGTCTTGCCCAACAATTCAGTACTGTCCTATTTCCAAAGGTCATTCTCATAGCTTTGTGGATTTACTAGGTTTCTTTACAGATTCCATATGGAAGTAAAATAAAATGATCAGTGGAAGTTCTCCTGGGAGAAAATTTCTCTCCAATCAGCACTTTTATACTTATTTTTTGTCCTAGCATTTATGTTTAAGACAATTTATTTAAATATTTTTTACTGTTAATCTTTAGAAAGTTTACTCTCAGTTTGTCTCAATGGAAGTATTAAATGCCTAATAACCACAAAAACAAACAAGCCAAAGTTTTCTGTCTTAAAAGTGATTCATTCGGAGCTTGAAATAATCACTCTGTCAAGAGTTGGACATTGTCACTTCCAGCAGCATCTATCTTAACATTCTTTTCCTGCTTCAGGAATGAAATCACTTGACTTACTGAGAAAAGAGAAGAAAACAAAAAAGAAAAGAAGATGTAGGAAACAACACACCTGTTCAACCATTCCATAAAGAGGGCATTTTCACCTCCAAAAGAAATGAAAACCAGATGATGTATGCTAAGAAATGAAGGCATTTTATTGTTGTCTTCAAAACTGATCATCAGCATGGTCATGATCATCATCAAATGTGTCTCGTGTTCACAAAGGACACAAGTATATTTTGGTCTCCAGCAGTATTTTGTACTATTCACTGCCTTTTTAATGAAGGATCGTAAGTATTACATCACCTTCATCAACACCCTCACTAAAATATGTAAGTGCCTATGTGTGGCTTCTTTCCTGGTCATATTTACATTGAAAATCATAGCCCCTGCCTCCTACCAACTTGCTTTTACTCCATCAATGCTTCATGAAGCACGGCATGATTGTCATGTGACCAGAGTATAAATTTTTTAGATGAACACGGTATACTCACACAGGGCTGTAGAACTTGATTTCTCCAAATCAACTGCAGTTTGTTGTTTTTTCTATGATACACCTGGCAGGTTTTATGTAATAGTTTATGCAACACCTGAGTCAGTTATTAATATCCTGGAAATAGTTGGGTCAGACAATTGAACCTTAGACTCTTGATCTGGGGCTGCTTCGACTTGACCTCAATGATAGGGTAATAGGGTTGTAACAGGGTTGAAACAATTTCTCAAACCATCTTAATTCTCAAACTGGAACACTTAGTAAATATGTGAATTCACCGTACAGTGCCAATCTTTCTAACCAATAATTTCCTTTCCACCCCTCTCTCCTTCCCTTATCCAACTGCCAATACAAAGTTGCCGTATCTAAACTATCAGAATAATTTCCTCTACTTTATGTTTCCTAAGTTGAAGCAACCTTGGCAACTTATTTTCTGAGACATCACTAGGTATGCTTTCTTTGTGCCATTTTATATAAACACTCTAGTAGATACTTTTTATCTTCTTTTTTATCTCTTTCTTTCAAGAACCACTTGACTTTTTGCTATTCTTATCTTAAAAGATAAATCAGGTTAATGTGTTTTGGTCTACAGTTTTGGACCTGGCATTTGTTTCATTAATACAGAATTTTTTTGTCTCAAATATAGTTTTCCACAGTTCTTGGTACTACCTAATTATCTTGTGCGTTATCACATAGAAGATTGTATGTAGACCTCTCCTGCCCTCTGGATGATGTTTTATGAGTCAAACCCACAAGCATAAATTCCAACCATAAGAAAAAAATGACAAAAGAGAAATTTTTAAATCAATATAATTTGGAAGTAAGATATTTCCAGACTATTCAAAGAAAATGGAAGTGCTTTTATTTTTCTGTTTGGGCCTTAGGTACATTAGAGCCAAATGTTGCAACATCAAATAAAATAAGGAGGGTCAAATGTGTTGTGGGACATTGTGGCCATGCCCTTTAGGCTTCATTGTGGTGCCCTTTCTTGGAGTTGGCATTTTATGACATTTGATAGAGATCTTGCAACAATATCTGGCTATTGCTTTTACTAACTTAAAATTGAGTAGAAATGGAACAAGTTTTTGAAACATAAGAATTAAGAATTCTAAAATCTGAGGAGGAATGGCACTTCCTTACGTGTGCAAAGATTTGTTTTTAGATAAAAAATCTGCATATGCTCTTTCTAAATTGTAAGATGCTTAAACTCTTTCTGGGTAAGCAGAGCTGGGTTCTATGAAACGGTCCTTTCAGTGGTGACTGGGTATAACAGGCATGTTGTTAGAAGTGAGTGATCATTTTGTAGATTATAGCCTCGGCAGTTTGTGTCATTTGAAAGCAAATATACTGATATTTTTAAGTAAGGTGGGCAGAGCAGGCAGAAAACCAATATTTACCACTCTTGTGATTAAACACTCTAGACCTGGCTTGTTGATGTGTATGCCAATAATCTGGAGTTTCTGGCTTAGTGTAAAATTAAAATGTTTTTTATATTGTGGTCTGATATCTGTTTCTGTAATAAGATCAGTTTGTTGTCCTCTGTGCACCAGTGGTTTTGCCCTTAATTTTTTTGGCTAGCATTCACCAAAATCTATCATCCAGAGCTGCTGAAAAAAATACGTGTTGCCAAACTTCTTAAAATCGTGCTGCCAGTGATGTTTTCCCAGAGGTGAAAAATAATTATCCAATAAAGGATTAATACCTAATAACAATACCATTGTTGAACATGCTCATGGACTGTTCACCTTCTATCTGATTCCTTTTTTTGTATTTGAAAATATTGAATGGAAATTCAATGGCGTGTTCCAGATTATTGCTGATGTTGTTAATGTCATGATTCTCCTTAAGAGTGTGAAAGATCTCCTTTTGTCTTGTGTTTTCTACTGAATTAGACTTTCCTCTAGTCCTAGTGTGAATAAAAGCTATTTGAAATAAAAGTGTTCTTATTTTTCTACCTCTTTGGTGCCTACCATTAGACTCTGAATACTAGTTATCTGACAAAATTTGTTGAATAAATATTACTAATTATAAATTACTGTGACACTGTTCCACTTTCAAAAAATTAAAAGGTTACTTGCAAGTAAACTCTCTTTATGGTGATGTGAGAATTCACAAAAGAAGAAAAAGTAAAACAGAGTTGCTGTTTTGGACTTCCTGGTGGTCCAGTGGCTAAGACTCTGCACTTACACTGCAGAGGGTGCAGGTTCGGTCCCTGGTCAGGAAAGTGCTGCATGCCACATGTTGTGGCCAAGACAAAAAAACAACAAGTTGCTTTTTGAATGTATGTTTCTGGTCAGGATAAATAATAATAAGATCTAACACTGATTAAGCACCAACTATGTTTCTGTTACTCTACTGAGTACCAAAATTATATTATCCATCACATGACTTCTACATCACCTATTATTATTCCCATTTACAGATGACAGCATGGAGCAAGGAAGAGGCTAACTCCTTTACTTGCCCATTGTTACAGATAGTAAGAGGATTAAATCCCTGTGTCTATTTAGCTCTACAGTCTGTCCTCTCTGCAAATGGCAAACATGGCATGTCAAAGATGGCATACTAAAAGCATTCTTTTTAAAACTATGACTAACCTTCAGAATAAACTGTGTGCTCTCATTCCCTGCTAACCTCATGATTTTATTAAATTATCATTTTAAATGGATCTGGTAATTGCGGCTAGGTTTGTACACTAAGTACAAGTTACAAAACAGTTTTTTTTTTCTCCTTATTTCAACATCTTTCTTTAACCTAGCCAAGAACTCTAAGATGTCTTTGGAATACATATTCCAAACACTTTTGAAATCTATTCCAACGACCAATACTTATTTTTGTATTTTATAACCCCCTGCAATGTTTAACAGTCTAAAACATAACTGTTTCCAATGGACAATGGTTTGGGTTCCTTCTGGGAAAAGACAGTAATATTTTGTCTAACAGAAAGTAAACTTGAGATGGAGTGGGTGAGCAGAGTCGGTTTCAATGGTAAACACCTTTGGTTTAATCAGATTTGTCAAATGGCAAATGTTACTTCATGGTTCTTTGTTTCTTTTAAGTTTTAGTGGTGAAATGATAGCAATTGCAAAAGTGGAGTATAAGCAAAAATAAGAATGTTGTAGCTTTTTTTAAAGTGATTTGTAAATAAAAATAGAAGTCTAAAGAATTTCTTCCTCTACCTAACACTTTTAGAGTTAGGTCAAAATACTTCCAAATATTATAATTACTTCTCAGCTTTGTAATATTAACATCAATATCAATTGCTGTGATTCTCCCAGGTGACCACAAATGGATAATTCCCCACATATACTAATAAGTACTTTGGAAAAAACTGATTGTTCTTCTTTCAAATGTCATAAGAACAGGAAACAAGATTCAGGGAAAGAGATGAATGAATTCCCTTTTTAAAATCTTTTAAAAACTGGAGATAAATAGAAGAAAGACTGCAGTTACCTTAGATCAAGTAAAATTTAAAGTTCTTAGTGTATCTAGAAAAGCCACTATTTGGGACTTCCCTGGTGGTGCAGTGGTTAAGAATCCGCCTGCCAATGCAGGGGACATGGGTTCAATCCCTGGTCTGGGAAGATCCCACATGCCCCAGAGCAACTAAGCCCATGTGCCACAACTACTGAGCCTGCGCTCTAGAGCCCACGTGCCACAACTACTGAAGCCCACGCACCCTAGAGCCCATGCACCGCAATTACAGAAGCCTGCGTGCTCTAGGGCCCACGTGCCGCAACTACTGAGCCCGCGTGCTGCAGTTACTGAAGCCTGCGTGTCTAGAGCCCGCGCTCCACAACAAGAGATGCCACCGCAATGAGAAGCCCACACACCACAACGAAGAGTAGCCCCTGCTTGCCGCAACTAGAGAAAGCCTGTGTACAGCAATGAAGACCCAACACAGCCAAAAATAAAAATAAAATTTTAAAAAAAGAACTGTTAATTCCGTATTGAAAGCTTATACAGTACATTTAAATTTTTACATAGTCCCACATATATATTTTGCTTTTCCCTCAAAAGAATTTTTCCCAAAAATGATTTTAAGACTTAAAATGTGATAAAGTAAATCAATTTAATGATGTAGTAAAAATAATTTTTTATAATTTATTTTTGGCTGCATTGGGTCGTTGTTGCATATGGGCTTTCTCTAGTTGTGGCAAGCAGGGGCTACTCTTTGTTGCAGTGCACGGGCTTCTCATTGCGGTGGCTTCTCTTGCTGCAGAGCACAGGTTCTAGGCGCGTGGGCTTCAGTAGTTATGGCACGTGGGCTCGGTAGTTGTGGCTCGCGGGCTCTAGAGTGTAGGCTCAGTAGTTGTGGCACACGGGCTTAGTTGCTTCACGGCATGTGGGATCTTCCTGGACCAGGGCTCGAACCCATGTCCCCTGCATTGGCAGGTGGATTTTTAACCACTGTGCCACAAGGGAAGTCTGTAAAAATAATTTTAATAATAAATTATATATTTATGATTTATTCTTAATTGGATGTGAAGACTTTAATGTCCATGTTAAATGTGGTTGTTTCTTTTAAAAATGTATACTTTCAGTACATTATTTTTAATTTTTCTCTTTGCCTGACGTTTGTTTTAGTTGTTTTATTCTTAAAAAATTAATATTTATTAAACACTTACCCTGTGTTCCCATTTAAATCTCAAAATACTCTTGTGAGGTGAGTAAATTAATAGATGAGGAAATTGAGGCTTAAATACCAGAAAAAAAAAAGCCCATCTACTTTACTGCTACCCAAAATATTTTATCCAACGTAGTCAACATTCACTGAATGCCTATTATGTCACATATATTCAGTATTATTATTGTAATAGCATGGAGAATAGCAAGAAAATGGGTAATATAACTATATAAAAGAAATGAAAAATTCATTAAAGCTCCCCCTTCTATAACTGCAAAAGAAATTTAATCAGAGATTTGAGTTTAGAATAGTACGATACTAAGGGTTTAAAAAAAGTTGTGACCTGTTTTTTTTCTCCATAGAATTATAACATAGAGGCAGACACAGAATACATTCAAGAAATATTTGTTGTCTAAATTATGTATCATTATATTCACAGGAGGATTTGGGCAAAGATCTATTAAGAGAGTAGATACAATTTAGGGTGTTGTTAATGTCCCTTTCATCCCTAATGTCTACCATCCTTAATGTCAATATTCAATATCTAATGTTGAGAATTAGAAAGATAGAAGATTAGATTTATAGACATCCTAAAAATCCCCTTAGAAATCGCTTTCTAAATTGCAGTCATTTGCATTTCTCTCAGTATTTCTTTTTTTAAAAAAAACAGTTAATTATAATTTTTGGTACATCAGGCCCCAGATAATCAAGTTCTTCAATAACCACTTCTGGTTTATTTCATTTGCCCTTTAATGAAACGTAATTTTCAACCTCTTTTACTTTTCAAAGCACTAATCTTAATAAGCAGTACTTTCAGTTCTTTCATCAGAACCCAAACCCTGATAGACTATAACACCCTCATCAGACAGAATGTATTTATAGGGGGTCTCTGTGCCATTAAAACTATTCTGCCATTTTGAAGTTATAATTTCCCCAGTTTAAAATTTGGCCCATACTTAACTAAATGCATTCTAACTTCTTTCTGTGGTTACATATATGTCCATCTCTTGCAAGAGACTATTAGGTTCAACCCAGCAATCCGACACAGCCATAAACACAGATTTGCAGTTGGTGAATATTTATGAAAGGATTGTTAGATGCTATGAAATAGTTCCTTCTTGTCACTACTCCTTTAAGCTCAATGGAAAGTGAATGGGAAAGTATATGGAGCCCTATACTATAATCTGTGTTACAAAATCATTGTCCTCTCTGTTGAGAGCAAGTTGAGTCAAGTGTTTAGAGCTTTAAAAAACAAACCTTTAAAAGCAGGCAAATACATAAATCTTATTTACTCTACAAAAATTCAAATTTGGTTGATGTACTTCCAGAGTATTCCCAGAGAAGATAATGCAGAACTGGAAATATACACTTTTAGTTTCCAGACCCACTTCTACAAAGAACTAGCTTGTGACAATGGGTAAATTTCTCGTGGTCTTAATTCCTTCATTTTTTCATCCTTTAATGCTTTCAAAGTTAAACATTCTACTTCTGTTCTTTTAGGAAAGTTATACATGATGTTTCTATTATTTTAGTGATTACTCATATTATTGACTTAAAGTCAATTACCTTAGTCATACATCTCTACTTTCCCTTTTCAGAATACAAGAGCCTTAAATTACATTGATTCCTATATACCCTGTTTTATCTTATGTTTCATTATTGTCTAGTATTTACTTTCACCTTGTTTGAAACCTTAAACTTATTTAAAACAACTGTTATATATCAGTGATTAATATTTTTCCATTTACAACAACAACAGTAGTAAGTCAATAATTATTGTTTCATCATGTCTGCCAACTTCTTTGCACAACAGTTTTGCTTGCACCCATTTTCTTTCTTCTTTCAGGCTTGGAGTGATGATCAGCTTCCATTTTCCCTGTCTAAAATGTATTTTGGGGGGCCTTACTCTTAAATGATATGTTGGCTGGGTATAGAATTCTAGGTTGCACTGTGATAGCATCATTTTATTGTATTCCTAACTCTACTTTCACTATCAAGATATCTGCAATTGCCTAATTATCATTCCTTTGAAAGTAATCTATTTTTTCTCTCTAGATCTTTTAAGATCTTCTCTGTGAGCAGGTATGATCTTTGTGTTTATCCTGCAAGGGACTTAATGAGTTTTCTAAATCTGAAAATGAAATTCTTTCCTCTATTCTGGGTATTCTAGGCTATTTATGATTGGTAATAGCTCCCCCTATGTTCTATTCCCTTCTTCTCTAGTATTTAATACAACTCTTATTGGACATATATTGATAGGCCTCACTCTGTACTTTTTCTCCATAAACTTGCCTTTTACATTTTCCATTGCATTGTCTTTTTATACTTCCCTCTGCATAATTTCCTCAAATCTTTTCAGGCCTAATTTTATGCATTTCTATACTACGAATTTTAACTTTCAAAGACTACATTATTCATTTTAAAAAGATATATGCACTTCTTTTTCAATATTCCACTATTCTGGTGTCTTATTTTCTTATTACTTACACTTCCTGTTTTACGTTTCAATCATCTTCTACACATTTAGTTTATAGTATCTATCAGAGTTCTCTATGGCCTCAAGTACTTAGGCATTGCTCATATTAGTTTATTTACTCTTCTGAAAAAATTTTGTTGTGAATTCATCTTCAGTAGGCTTTTACCTGTGGGAATTCCATGTTATCTGAATTGAGGACATATCCCTCTTTAGCATTATTATATTTTCTTCTGGCAGGGATCCCAGGGGTTTTTACCACTTAGGACAATTTTTCTGCTTATTTTGCTACTTATGGGTTCTTTGACCATATGATTAACAAGAATATAAATAATAAATCTATGTGCAGGCTTACCACTTCCCAGGAGAAATTTTCTTTCCTCCCGAGTATCCACAAAAAACTACCAGCTTCCTTCTTGTCATTCTGTTGTCAGTGGGCATTTTTTTTTTTTTTTTAGTCTACCCTACCACTTAGAGGGCAGCGTTTCAAGGATCCTAGGTTAATTGTGAACATGTGTGTACAGGATAGGTTTCACAGTTCCAATTCTCTACTTCAGGAAGTTCCAAATACTCAACTATCTCTATATACGTATTAAAACATAAGCCTTTGGGTTACTTGTACTGGCAACTCCCCACAACCCCATCCCAAGCCAATGGCAGCATTAGCTCTCCCACCTGCCGCTCTTATTTTCTGTGCCTTCTTCATTCCTGGTACTTGGAGGTTTCCTTAGTTTTGGTGAACTTATCCATACATTTAACAGAAAATTTCATTTAGCATTTCTTGATCTTTATGACAGAAGTGTTGCAGCTTAACTGGTCCTTCACACTGACAGCATTAGAAGTGGTCTCAGGCTCTTTCTATGAAATGAGAGCATCAGATATCTAATCTGTGTGGTTTCCCCATTAGCTCTGATACTGTGTGAATTATTTACATGCATGAAATTTATACTTTAGTTTCTGAATCTGCTGGTCATTCCATTGCTTAAGAGAACTCCTCACTCTGGGTAATGAGTAGCTACTACCATAAGAGTTTTTCACAAACTAAAATGATGAAAGGGTTTGACAGCTGCTTCAAGAGAGAAAAGAAAGAAGCACATAGGCCATCAGCAGAGATGTGACTACTCTTAATTATTAAACTGCCTCTGACAATGCAGTGCTGGTAGTCCTTTCTTTGGTGTGTATGCTTAATCTCACTGTTGGCTGCAAGTGAAAAGAGGAAGAAATAGTAGTGAGTACCACTTGCCTGAACCTTAGAAATGAGGATAGGGTTACATGGGCAATATTTTCTTTTCTCTCAAAACATGACAGGGAAACAGATACCCATCACATGTCAGAGAGTGAAAGATTTGGGCTAATGCTTGGCAGGAACATACATAGCTGAGGTTTCATTTCTTTGCTCTCTAGTACATACTGTGGCCATGTTAAAGTTCAGGCTTCACATTCCTTTCTGGTGAAAAAGGGATTTAATGAATATGCTACATGTTCTTCTAGATGCTAAATGACATGCATCTTCCTCTCATTTTGGCTACCATTCTTTGAATACCTTGGATATACTGTTTGTGGGTATCTGTCCGACTAAAAAGTACTTACTGAGAAGGAAGAGGAATCATTGCTGTGGGACAAAAACATTTTCCCTCAAAAAAGAATGTACAAGCACACAAAAAAGATGTGGGATTTTTATGAATCATATCCTGTAATTTTTCACTTTTTTCCAGCTACCTCCTTCTTAGAACAGAATCCAAGAAAACCAAAGAAAACTATGTGTGCTGTGAGCAAAAATTTTGCCAAATTGAATTACATAATTCATCTAGCAGATTTGATGAGTTCCTGGATGCAATTTGCAAATTTGCATTTCACGCACAAGGAAATAATGCATTTGTTATATATGAAAAAACACTGTGCTTGTTACAAAACCATATTTTGTAACTGCTCAGGATTGTCCCTGTATATATATATATACTTAGGCATGAAACTTGGCTGTTTATCATGTACACTTAAGGATATTTGACAGTGAACATAGTGAACTATGTAATCAAATACGTGAATTACTAGAAATTTATCATTTTTATAAAATTATGATATTAATATATTCATTAAATATTCATTAAATATATCAACTTTCAAAACACCCAGGTAAACCAATATACTCACTTTAATGTATCATACTTGGATTCACTATATGTTATCCCTTACTTTCCAAAATAAACATTCTAAATTATGAAAAGGACGGTTGATGTCAGCAAGATGGTAAACTAGGAAGCTCCAGGCGCTCATTTCCCTACAGAATTATCAAATAAACAACCATACACTGATTAAGATAACTTCACAGGAGCTTTGGAAACTAGCTAAAAATCTACAGCAGCCAAGAAAATGCCCAATCAAGAAAAAGCCACATTCAAGCAAGACGATACGAAATTTCCCAGGGCTTTTACTCACCTTTGCCCCATCCCCTCCATGTCCTTGTAGCAAGGACAGAAGGAAGTGGACTGTCTTAGTTTGCTCAAGCATCCAAAAAAAAAAATACCACGGGGACTTCCCTGGTGGCGAAGTGGTTAAGAATCCGCCTGCTGGGCTTCCCTGGTGGCGCAGTGGTTGAGAGTCCACCTGCCGATGCAGGGGACACGGGTTCGTGCCCTGGTCCGGGAAGATCCCACATGCCGTGCAGCGGCTGGGCCCGTGAGCCATGGCCACTGAGCCTGCGCATCTGGAGCCTGTGCTCCGCAACGCGAGAGGCCACAACAGTGAGAGGCCCGCATACCGCAAAAAAAAAAAAAAAAAAAAAAAAGAATCCGCCTGCCAATGCAGGGGACATTGGTTCGATCCCTGCTCTGGGAAGATCCCACATGCCACGGAGTGACTAAGCCCTTGCACCACAACTACTGAGCCTGTACTCTAGAACCCACAAGCCACAACTACTGAGCCCTCATGCCACAACTATTGAAGCCCGCACACCTAGAGCCCATGCTCCACACAAGAGAAGCCACCGCAGTAAGAAGCACGCACACCACAACAAAGAGTAGCCCCCACTTGCCACAAACTAGACAAAGCCCGTGTGTAGCAACGAAGACCCAACACAGCCAAAAATAAATAAATAAAATAAATAGTAATTAAAAAAAAATACCATGGACTGGTTGACTCAAAAAACAGACATTTGTTTCTCATAGTTTTGGAGGCTGGGAACTCTGATATCATATTGTCAGCATGGTTGGGCTTTGGTGAGGGCCCTCTTCCTGACTTGAAGATGCCTGCTGTATCCTCACATGGTGGATAGAGGAAGCTCTCGTGTCTCTTCCTTTTCTTATAATGGCACTTTTCGTGTTGTGGGCACTCACAATATGACATCATCTAAACCCAATTACCTTCCAAGGGCCCTACCTCCTAATACCATCACAGTAGGGCATTAGGGTTTCAACATTTGAACTGGGTGGGAGGGAATAAACATTCAGTCCATGGCATGGCCCAATTCCCAGTTCCCTCTCTTGGGCTGGAAAGAACAGAGTGAAATTTGCTTGCAAAGTTAAGGCCTGTCTGTGGGATTCCCAAGGAACTGGAATCTATCTTGCCCGACTTGAACCTTAGTCAGGAAATGGTGGCATAGCTTGGACATCAGACTGGAAGCCACAGAAGTCAGTGGTGGGCACTATGGTGTGTAAAAACTGCAGGTGGATTGCAGACTTGTGGATACCTACAGACAAGAGATTGATCATGGGTAGAGGAATACAATAGAATATCTAAGGTCCCAAGAAGAAATTGATGTGTGACTGGGAAACTAAGCCATTTAAAAACAATCAGGGGTGACTGGCCATCAAGATGGAGTAGAAGGATGTGAGCTCACACCTTCCTACAAAAACACAACGAACTGCTGGAAAAGAGTAAAGAAAAAAGAATGAAAAGGAAGACAGTCTAAGAGACCTCTAGGTCAACCACTGACAAAAATAACTCTGGAATCTATCAAGAAAGATACCCTACATCCGAAGACAGAGAAGAAGCCACAAGAAGATGGTAAAATGGGCGCAATCATGATAAAATCTAATCCCATATCCTTCGGGTGGGTGACCCACAAATTTGAAAATAATTATACCACAGAAGTACACCCACAGGAGTGAAAGTCATGAGGCCCACCTTAGGCTTCCCAGCCTGGGGTTCTGGCAATGGGAGGAGGAGCATGCAGACCATATGGCTTTGAAGGCCAGTGGGGTTTGATTGCAAGAATTCCACAGGACAGGGGGAAACAGAAACTCAACTCTTGGAAGGTGCAAACAAAGTCCTGTGCGCACCAGGATCCAGGGGGAAAAAGCAGTGACCTCATAAGAGACTGGGCCAGACCTACCTGCTAGAATTGGAGGGTCTCCTGTGGAGGCAGGGGGTGGCTGTGGCTCACTGCGGGGACAAAGACACTGGCAGCGGAAATTCTGGTGAGTACTCACTGGCATGAGCCCTCTTAGAGGCCGCGGTTTCCTCCCCAAGACCTAGCCCCACCCAAAAGCCTGTAGGCTCCAGTGATGGGTGCCTCAGGCTAAATAACCAGCAGGGTGGAACCACAGCCCCACCTATCAACACACAGGCTGCTTAATGTCTTCCTGAGCACAGCCCTGCCCACCAGAGGGACAAGACCCAGCTCCACCCACCAGGGGGCAGGAACCAGACCATCCCACCAGAAAGCCTGCACAGCCTCTTGGACAGCCTCATCCACCAGGGAGCAGACAGCAGAAGCAAGAAAAATTAAAATCCTGCAGCCTGCAGAACAGAAACTGCAATCACAGAAAGTTAGACAAAATGAGACAGCAGGGGAATACATCCCAGATGAAGGAATAAGATAAAACCCCAGAAGAACAACTAAGTGAAGTGGAGATAAGCAATCTACCAGAAAAAGAATTCAGAGTAATGATAGTAAAGATGATCAAAGATCTCAGAAAAAGAATGGAGGCACAGATTGAGAAGATACAAAAGATGTTTAACAAAGACCAAGAAGAACTAAAGAACAAACAGAGATGAACAATACAATAACTGAAATGAAAAGTACACTAGAAGGAATCAATAGCAGAGTAACTGAGGCAGAAGAATGGATAAGTGAGTTAAAAGACAGAATGGTGGAAATTATTGCCCTGGAACAGAATAAAGAAAAAAAGAATGAAAGTAAATGAAGACAGTCTAAGAGACCTCTCAGACAATATTAAATGCACCAACATTCACATTACAGGGGTCCTAGAGGGTGAAGAGAGAGAAAGGGCCTCAGAAAATATCTGAAGAGATAACAGCTGAAAACTTCCCCAACATGGGAAAGGAAACAGTCACCCAAGTCCAGGAAGCACAGACTCTCCCAGGCGGGATAAACCCAAGGAGGAACACACCAAAACACAGTAATCAAATTGACAAAAATTAAAGACAAAGAAAAAATATTAAAAACAACAAGAGAAAAGCAACAAATAACATACAAGGGAACTCCCATAAGGTTATCAGCTGATTTCTCAGCAGAAACTGTAGGCCAGAAGGGAGTGGCATGACATATTTAAAATGATGAAAGGGAAAAAACTAAAACCAAGAACACTCTACCCATCAAAGCTCTCATTCAGATTTTACAGAGAAATCAAAAGCTTTACAGACAAGCAGATGCTAAAAGAATTAAGTTGCACCAGACCAGCTTTGTAACAAATGCTAAAGGAACATCTCTAAGCAGAAAACAAAAGGCCACTACTAGAAATAAGAAAATTATGAATGGGAAAGCTCACCAGTAAAGGCAAACATAAAATAAGGGTGGGAAATCATCTGCACACAAATATGGTATCAAAACCAGCAACTGTGAGAAGAGGACAGCACAAATGCAGGATATTGGAAATGCATTTGAAATTAAAAGACCAGCAACTTAAACAATCTTGTTTATATATAGACTGTTATATCAAAACCTCATGGTAACCACAAACTGAAAATCTACAATAGATACACATACAAAAAAGAAAAAGGAATCCAAACACAACACTAAACAAAATTTTCTTTCACAGATGTTCCTTTAGTCATCAAATCACAAGAGAATGAAAGAGGAAGGGAAGAAAAAGAGACCTACAAAAACAAATCCAAAACAATTAAGAAAATGACAATAGGGGGACTTCCCTGGGGGTCCAGTGGTTAAGACTTTGCCTTCCAATGCAGGGGGTACAGGTTTGATCCCTGGTCAGGGGGCTGGGATCCCATATGTCTCGCAGCCAAAAAATCAAAACATAAACAGAAGCAATATTGTAACAAATTCAAGACGTTAAAGATTGTCCATATCAAAAAAATCTTAAAAAAAAATAAAATGGCAATAAGAACATACATATTGATAATTACCATAAATGTAAACAGATTAAATGTTCCAACCAAAAGATACAGACTGCCTGAATGGATATGAGGAAAAAAAAAAAAAAGCCCAGGTATATGCTGTCTAAAAGAGATTCACTTCAGACCAAGGAACACATACAGACTGAAACTGAGGAGATGGAAAAAGGTATTCCATGCAAATGAAAATAAAAAGCAAGCTGGAGTAGCAATATTCATATCAGATGAAATAGACTTTAAAATAAAGACTGTTACAAGAGACAAAGAAAGACACTACATAATGATCAAGGGATCAATCCAAGAAGAACATATAACAATTATAAATATATATGCACCCAACATAAAAGCATCCCAATATACAAGGCAAATACTAATAGCCATAAAAGGAGAAATAGACAGTATTACAACAGTAGCTGGGGACTTTAACACATTATTGACCAGAGACATATTAATACATCTTTTGATACCCAAATGTTATTGGCCAGAGACGTATCAATACATTTTTAGAGTGTGATACAATTAACATCACCGTGAAGTTCTTAGAGCTTAAAATTGATGAAGGGTTCATTATACAACTTATGATTGTCATTATCATTCACATTTTGCTCTGTTACACTTTTGTTCCAAGGCTGTGTGTATTATAAACATAAAATTTTCAAAAACGACGCATTGCAAAATTTTGAGTAAAAAAGAATTTTTCGGTGAATTTTATGCAGATACTTGCTCTGATTGTCCAAGCAACATATATACTAGTGTCTCAGAAGATTATAGCTCTTCAGAATATAGTTCTGATTCAGATGATGTGAATATTAGACCAATAAAAAGACAAAAAACTTTAGTGATTGATTCTGATATGGAAAGTGAAAATGAAACTCATGGTGCTGGAGAATGCTCCTTTGCTTCTATAGAAGAGTGGATTGAAGACAACATTTCACAAAAATTAGACTTCACAGGTGTGTCAGGTGTGAATTTTTTTTTTTTTTTGGCAGTATGCGGGCCTCTCACTGCTGTGGCCTCTCCTGTTGCAGAGCACAGGCTCCAGATGTGCAGGCTCAGCAGCCATGGCTCACGGGCCTAGCCGCTCCGTGGCATGTGGGATCTTCCCGGACCGCGGCACGAACCTGTGTCCCCTACATTGGCAGGCGGACTCTCAACCACTGCGCCACCAGGGAAGCCCTCAGGTGTGAATATTGAATGTACTAACCCACAGAGTGTTAGAGAAATAACAGAATTAATTTTTTGGCCAGCCAAAATAAAAATCGCAGGCCACAGGTATTAGTTTCTACAAAGATCCCCTGGTCAATAATGAGTTGACACCCCAATTTCATCAGTGGACAGATCATCCAGACAGAAGATCAATAAGGAAATATAGGCCTTAAATGACACATTAGACCGGATAGACTTAACTGATATTTATAGAGCATTCCCTCCGAAAGGAACAGAATACACATTCTTCTCAAGTGCATAGGTAACATTCTCCAGGATCGATCACATGCTGGGCCACAAAGCAACCCTCAGTAAATTTAAGAAAACTGAAATCATATCAAGCAACTTTCCCGATCACAATGCCATTAATAAAATTGGAAATAAATTACAAGAAAAAAATGTAAAAAACACAAATATATGCAGGCTAAACAATATCCTACTAAACAACCAATGGATCACTAAAGAAATTAAAGAGCAAATCAAAAAATACCTAAAGACAAATGAAAACAAAAGCACAACAATCCAAAACCTATGGGACGCAGCAAAAGCAGTTCTAAGAGGGAAGTTTATAGCAATACAATCTTACCTCAGGAAACAAGAAAAATCTCAAACAACCTAATCTAATACCTAAAGCAACTAGAGAAAGAACAAACAAAACCCAAAGTTAGCAGAAGGAAATAAAGATCAGGGCAGAAATAGAAACAAAGAAAACGATAAAAAAGATCAATGAAACTAAAAACTGGTTCTCTGAAAGAGTAAACAAAATTGATAAAATTTTAGCCAGACTCATCAAGAAAAAAGGGGAGAAGGCTCAAATCAACAGAATTAGAAATGAAAAAGAAGTTACAATGTGCACCACAAAATTACAAAGGATCATAACAGACTACGACAAGAAACTATATGCCAATAAAATGGAAAACCTAGAAGAAATGGACAAATTCTTGGAAAGGTACAGCCTTCCAAGACTGAACCAAAAAGAAATAGAAAACATGAACAGACTCATCACAAGTACTGCAATTGAAACTGTGATTTAAAAACTCCCAACAGGGATTTTCCTGGCAGTCCAGTGGTTAAGACTCTGCACTTTCACTGCAGGGAGGAAGGGATTCAATCCCTGGTTGGGGAACCAAGATCCTGCATGCTGTGCCACATGGCCAAAAACAAAAACAGCAACAACGAAACAAAACACCCAACGAACAAAAGTCCAGGATCTGATGGCTTCACAAGTGAATTCTATCAAACATTTACAGAAGAGTTAACACCTATTCTTCTGAAACTATTCCAAAAAATTGCAGAGGAATACTCCCAAAGTCATTTTACGAGGCCACCATCACCCTGATATCAAATTCAGACAATATCACTGATGAACATAGACACAAAAATCCTCAATACTAGCAAAATGAATCCAACAGTACATTAAAAAGATCATACACCATGATCAAGTGGGATTTATCCCAAGGATGCAAGGATTCTTCAATATCTGCAAATCAATCAGTGTGATACACCACATTAATGAAATAAAAGACAAAAATCATATTATCCTCTTAATCGATGCAGAAAAGGTTTCTGACAAAATTCAACATCCATTTATGATAAAAACTCTCCAGAAATTGGGCATGGAGGGAACCTACCTCAACATAATAAAGGCCATATATGACAAACCCACAGCAAACATCTCAATGGTGAAAAACTGAAAGCATTTCCTCTAAGATCAGGAACAACACAAGGATGTCCACTCTCACCACTATTATTCAACATAGTTTCAGAAGTCCTAGCCACAGCAATCAGAGAAGAAAATAGAAATAAAAGCAATCCAAATTGAAAAAGAAGTAAAACTGTCACTGTTTGTAGATGACATGATACTATGCATAGAAGATCTTGAAGATGCTACTAGAAAACTACTAGAGCTCATCAATGAATTTCATAAACTTGCAGGCTGCAAAACGAATGTACAGAAATCTCTTGCATTCCTATACACTAAGAAGGAAAGATCAGAAAGAGAAATCAAGGAAACAATCCCATTTACCATCACATCAAAAAAATAATACCTAGGAATAAACCTACCTAAGGAGGCAAAAGACCTGTACTCAGGAAACTATAAGATACGGATGAAAGAAAAGAAAGATGACATAAATAGATAGAGAGATAAACCATGTTCTTGGATTGGAAGAATCAATATTGTGAAATTGACTATACTACCCAAAGCAATCTACAGATTCAGTGTAATCCCTACCAAATTACCAATGGCATTTTTCACAGAATTAGTACAAAAATTTTGTAAAATTTGTGTGGAAACACAAAAGACTCCGAATAGCCAAAGCAATCTTGAGAAATAAAAGCGGAGCTGGAGGAATCAGGTTCCCTGGCTTCAGACTATAATACAAAGCTACGGACATCAAACAAGTATGGTACTGGCACAAAAACACAAATATAGATCAATGGTACAGGATACAAAGCCCAGAAATAAATCCATACACCTATGGTCACCTAATCCATGCCAAAGGAGGCAAGAATATATAATGGAGAAAAGACAGTCTCTTCAATAAGTGGTGCTGGGAAAACTGGACAGCTACATGTAAAAGAATGAAATTAGAACACTCCCTGACACCATACACAAAAATAAACTCAAAATGGATTAAAGATCTAAATGTAAGACAGGATACTATAAAACTCTTAGAGGAAAACATAGGCAGAACACTCTTTGATATAAATTGCAGCAAGATCTTTTTCAACCCACCTCCTAGAGTAATGAAAATAAAAACAACAATAAAACAGTGGTACGTAATTAAACTTAAAGGCTTTTCACAGCAAAGGAAACCATAAACAAGATGAAAATACAACCCTCAGAATGGGAGAAAATATTTGCAAATGAAGCAAATGACAAGGGATTAATCTCCAATATAAAAATAGCTCATGCAGCTCAATATCAAAAAAAACAATCAAATCAAAAAATGGGTGGAAGATCTAAACAGACATTTCTCCAAAGGAGACATACAGATGGCTAAAAAGCACATGAAAAGATACTGAACATCACTAATTATTAGAGAAATGCAAATCAAAACTACAATGAGGTATCACCTCACAGTCAGAATGGCCATCATCAAAAAAACCTACAAACAATAAATGCTGGAGATGGTGTGGAGAAAGAAGACCCTCCTACACTGTTGGTGGGAATGTAAATTGGTACAGTCACTCTGGAGAACAGTATGGAGGTTCCTTAAAAAACTAAAAATAGAGCTACCATATGATCCAGCAATCCCACTCCTGGGCATATATCTGAAGAAAACTATAATTCGAAAAGATACATGCACCCCAGTGTTTACTGCAGCACTATTTACAATAGCCAGGACATGGAAGCCAACTAAATGTCCATCAACAGAGGAGTGGATAAAGCAGGTGTGGTACATATATACAATGGAATATTACTCAGCCATAAAAAAGAACGAAATAATGCCATTTGCAGCAACATGAATGGACCTAGAGATTGTCATACTGAGTGAAGTTAAGTCAGAGGAAGACAAATATCATATGATATCGCTTATATGTGGAATCTAAATAAGGGAAAGAATGAACTTGTCTACAAAACAGAAACAGAGTTACAAATGTAGAAAACAAACTTATGGTTACCAGGGGGGCGGGGCAGGAAGCGATAAACTGGGAGATTGGGATTGACATATACACACTACTATATATAAAGTAGATAACTAGGGCTTCCCTGGTGGCGCAGTAGTTGAGTCCGCCTGCTGATGCAGGGGACACAGGTTCATGCCCCGGTCCAGGAAAGTCCCACATGCCGCGGAGTGGCTAGGCCCGTGAGCCATGGCCACTAAGCCCGCGCGTCTGGAGCCTGTGCTCCGCAGCAGGAGAGGCCACAACAGTGACAGGCCCACGTACCCCAAAAAAAAAAAAAAAAAAGATAACTAATAAGGACCTACTGTATAGCACAGGGAACTCTATACTCTGTAATGGCCTATATGGGAAAAGACTCTAAAAACGAGTGGATATATGTATATATATAACTGATTCACTTTGCTGTACAACTGAAACTAACACAACATTGTAAATCAACTATACTCCAAGAAAATTTTTTTTTAAAAAAATGAAGAGAGGGCTTCCCTGGTGGCGCAGTGGTTGAGAGTCTGCCTGCCCATGCAGGGGACATGGGTTCATGCCCCAGTCCGGGAAGATCCCACATGCTGCGGAGTGGCTAGGCCCATGAGCTGTGGCCACTGGGCCTGCGCGTCCGGAGCCTGTGCTCCACAATGGGAGAGGCCACAACAGTGAGAGGCCCGCATACCGCAAAAAAAAAAAATCAAGAGAAAATAAACACTCATTTAGACATGGAATAAAACCCAAAAAACACAAACAAACAAATAAAAACACTATGGTTCTGGCACAAAAACAGAAATATAGATGAATGGAACAGGATAGAAAGCTCAGAAATAAACCCATGCATCTATGGTCAATTAATCTATGACAAAGGAGGCAAGAATATACAATGGAGGAAAGACAGTTTCTTCAATAAGTGGTACTGGGAAAACTGGACAGCTACATGTAAAAAAATGAAATTAGAACATTCTTTAACACCATACACAAAAATAAACTAAAAATGGATTAAAGATCTAAATGTAAGACAGGATACTATAAAACAGAGAAAAACATAGGCAGAACACTCTTTGACATAAATGGCATCAATTATCTTTTCTGAGCTGTCCCCTAGAGTAATGGAAATAAAAAGGAAAAATAAACAAATGGGACCTAATTAATCTTAACAGGTTTTGCACAGCAAAGGTAACCATAAACAAAACGAAAAGATACCTCTCAGAATGGGAGAAAATATTTGCAAACAATATGACCAACAAGAGATTAGTCTCCAAAATTTACAAACAGCCCATGCACTCAATATCAACAACAACAAAAAAACCCAATCAAAAAATGGGCAGAAGACCTAAACAGACATTTCTCCAAAGAACACATACAGATGGGCAAGAGGCCCATGAAAAAATGCTCAGTCACTAATTATTAGAAAAATGCAAATCAAAACTACAATGAGATATCACCTCACACAGGTCAGAATGGCCATCATCAAAAAAAGTGTACAAATAAATGCTGGAGAGCGTGTGGAGAAAAAGGAATCCTGCTGTATTGTTGGTGGGATTGTAAACTGGTGCAGCCACTCTGGAGAATGGTATGGAGGTTCCTTAAGAAACTAAAAATAGAGCTACTATAAATAGATCCAGCAATCCCACTCTTTGTCATATATCCACAGAAAAACATGGTTCAAAAGGATACATCACCCCAATGTTGACTGCAGTGCTATTTACAGTAGCCAAGACATGGAAGGAACCTAAATATCCATTGGCAGATGAATGGATAAAGAAGATGTGGTACATATACTCAATGGAATATTATTCAGCCATTAAAAAGAATGAAATAATGCCATTTGCAGCAACAGGGATGGACTTGGAGATTATCATACTAAGTGAAATAAGTCAGACAGAGAAAGACAAATATCATATGATATCACTTATATGCACAATCTGAAAAAAAATGAACACATGAACTTATTTACAAAACAAAAACAGACTCACAGACTTAGACTACAAACTTATGGGCACCGGGGGAAAGGTGGGGGTGGGGGGGATAGATTGGGAGTTTGAGATTTACATGTATACCCTGCTATATTTAAAATAGATAATAAACAAGGACCTACTGTATACCACAGCAAACTCTGCTCAATATTCTATAATAACCTAAATGGGAAAAGAATTTGAAAAAGAATAGATATATGTATAACAATCACTTTGCTATACACCTGAAACTAACAACACTGTTAATCAACTATGCTCCAATATAAAATAAAAAAATTTTAAATAAATAAGTAAAATAAAAAACTAGATTGTAACTTGTAAAAAATAAAATAAATAAATCAACCAGGAAATAAAGGGTGGGGGCGAGAAAAGCATAGAGACAGAACACATGTCCCGAAAAGGTTTGAGAAGACCTTAAGCCTTCACTACAGGCTAATCTCAAGAGTGAGGAGTTCTCTAATTAGTAAAGGTCTTCCATGTTCGTCTACAAAGACTGAGAGAGACTGCAATTTTTTCAAATGCCCAAATTTTTAAAATCGTTACAAGGCACATAGAGGAAAACATGGCTAATGTAAAGAAACAAAATAAATCTCCAGAAACAGTCTCTGAAGAAACACATGCATCAGGGTTACTAGAAAAAGACTTTAAAACAATGTCTTAAATATGCCCAAAGAGCTAAACGAAAACATGAACAAAGAACTAAAAGAAATTAGAAAAATGATATTAGAACAAAATGAGAATATCAATAAAGAGACAGAAATTATAAAAGATTCAAAAAGAAATTCTAGAGCTGAAAAATACAAAAAAATGAATTGAAAAATTCACTAGAGGGATTCAACTGCAGACTCAGAGAGGGAGAAAAAGAAACAGCAAACTTGAAAACAGGTCATTTGAAATTATCAGTTCTGAGGAACAAAAAGAAAAAAGAATGAAAAAAAGTGAACAGAGCCTAAAGGACTTACAGAACATTATCAAGTGGACCCATATATGCATTATGGGAGTACCAGAAGGGAAAGAGAGAAAAGGACAGAGAGATTATTTGAAGAAATAATGACTATCATATGACATCACTTTATGTGGAATCTAAAATCTGACACAAATGAACTTATTTACGAAAGAGTAACAGACTTACAGACATTGAAAACAAATGTATGGTTACCAAAGGGGAAAGGGGGTGGGGGAGGAATAAATAAGGAGTTTGGGATTAGCAGATACAAACTTCTATATATAAAATAAACAACAAGGTCCTACTGTATAGCATAGAGAAGTATATTCACTATCGTGTAATAAACCATAATGTAAAAAAATATAAAAAAGAATATGTATATATATGTATAACTGAATCACTTTATTGTACACCAGAAACTAACACAGCATTTTAAATTATACTTCAATTTTGAAAGAAAGAAAGCAGGAAAGAAAGAAGGAAAGAAAGGCTGAAAACATCCCCAAATTGAGGAAAGGCATAAATACACTAATCCAAGAAGCAGAATAAACTCCAAGCAGAATAAACTCAAATAGACCCACAGGGCAGTGGAATGATATATGTTAATTGCTAAAAGAAAAAAAAAAAAACCTTTCAACCAAGAGTCTGGCAAAACTATCCTTTAAAAATGAGGGAGAAACTAAGACATTCCCAGATGAAGAAAGTTTGAAGGAGCTCATTACCACTAAAGCTACAAGAAATTCTAAGGAGTTGTTCAAGTTGAAATGAAAAGAAATTAGTGACTTGAAGTCATATGAAAATAAGAAGTTCTCCAGTAAAGGTAAATAAATGTACAAATATTAAAAATTAGTATTTGTAATTTGATTTGTAACTCTACTTTTTGTTTCCTACAGGATTTAAAAGACAAATGCATAAAAAAATGATAAATCTAGATTAATGGGTACACAAAATATATAGATGTAATTTGTGACATCAATAACATAACTGGGGGTTGCCATAAACAAGTAGAGCTTTGTATGCATTTGAAGTTAAGTTGCCAAAACTTTATGATAGATGGTCATTACTTTAGGATATTATATGAAAACCCCATCGTAATCACAAGGAAAATATCTATAGAATATACATAAAAGGAGGTAAAAAAGGAATCAAAAGGTGTCATTAAAAAAAAATCAACCATATAAAGGCAATAATAGATTAAGTGACAAAAAGCTTTAAAACATATAGAAAACAAATGAAATGGCAAAAGAAAGTGCTGCCCTATTAGTAATTACTTTAAATGTAAATGGATTAAACTCTCCAATCAAAAGATGTAGATTGATAAAATGGGTTTAAAAAAAACAAAACAGGATCCAACTACGGGCTATCTATATGAGACATATTTTAGATCTGAAGACACTCGTAGGTTGAAAGTGCAATGATAGAAGAAGATATCTCATGCAAACAGCAACCTAAAGAGAGCAGAGATGGCTATACCTACATCACACAAAATACACTTTAAGTCAAAAACTGTCACAAGACAAAGAAGGACACTATATAATGATAAAATGATCAATTCACCTGGAAGTTAAAGCAGTTATAAATATGCATGCATGGAACATCAGAACACCTAAATATATAAAGCAACAAAACATATGAAAACTACAGGATACAGTGAAAGCAGTGCCAAGAGGGAAATGTATAGCTTAAATACTTTCATTGAAATCAATAATCTAACTACATCTTGAGAAACAAAAAATAAAAGAACATATTAAATCCAAAGCTACCAGAAGGAAGGAAATAATGAAGATTAGAGGAGCGATAAATAAAACAGGAAGTAGAAAAGAAATAGAGAAAATCAACATAACCAAGAGTTGGTTCTCTGAAAAGGTCAACGAAATTAATGAACCTTTAGAGAGACTAAGGAAAAGAAGAGAGAAGACCAAAATAACTAAAATCAGAAATGAAAGAGGGGCTATTACTACAAATTTTATAGAAATAAAAAGGATTATAATAGAGTACTGTGAACAACTGTACTCCAACAAATTGGATAACCTGGATGTAATGGATGAGCTTTTAAAAACACATAAACGGTACCAAGACTGAATCATGAAGAAACAGAAAATCTGAATAGGCCTATAATTAGTAAGGAGAGTAAATAATCAAAGACCTTTTAACAAAAAGGTTTTCTACCCAAGAACAAATGGCTACACTGATGAATTCAACCAAATATTTAAAGAACCCTTATCCTTCTCCATGTCTTCGGAAAAACTGAAGGGGAGGGAGCACTTCCTAACTCATTCTATGAGGCCAGCATTAACCTACTATCAAAACCAAAGACACTAAAAGGAAAGAAAATTATAGACAAAAATCCTCTCTGAATACTGGTGTAAAAAATTTCAGCAAAATATTAGCAAACAGAATTCAACAGAACATTAAAAGGGTTATATACCATGACCAAACAGGATTTATTCCTAGAAAGCAAGGATGGATCAACATACAAAAATAAATCAATGTATTGTATGACATTAACACAATAACAGAAAAAAACCTACATGATCATCTCCATTAATACAGAAAAAGCCGTTTACAAAATCCAATACCCTTATGACAAAAATTTAACAAACTAGGAATAGAAGGAAAATACCTCAACATAATAAGGCCATATATGAAAATCCACAGCCAACATCATACTTGCATTAATCAGGGTTCTCCAGAGAAAACAGACCCAATTGGAGATATGTATGTACATTTGTGTATTATTATTATTGTTATTATTATGATTGATTGACATGATTATGGAAGATGACAAGCCTCAAGATCTGTAGTTGGTAAGCTGGAGTGCTAGGAGAGATGATGATGTAGTTCCAGCCTGAAGGGTGGTAGGCTCAAGACCCAGAAAAGGCCAATGTTTCAGCTCAAGTCTGACGGCAGGAAAAAACTTATATCCCCACTTGAAGGCACTCAGGCAGAAGAAATGCCCCTTGCTCATGGTTGGGTCAGCCTTTTTGTTCTCTTCACACCTTCAGCTGATTTGATGATATCCACCAACATTAGAGAGGGCAATCTGCTTTCCTCAGTCTGCTAACTTTTGTGTAATCTTGTCCAGAAACACCCCCACAAACACACCCAAAATGACTGACCAAATGTTTGGGCACCCCATGGCCCAGTCGAGTTGACACATAAAAGTAAAAATCACAATACTCAATGGTTAAAGTTGGAAAGCTTTTACTCTAAAATCAGGAAAAAGACTGTCCACTTTCATCACTTCGATTCAACATAGTACTGAAAGACCTAGCCAGGGCAATTAGGCAAAAGAAAGAAACAAAAGAGATCCAAATTGGAAAGGAAGACATAAAATTATCTCTGGCTACTGATGACATGATCTTATATGCAGAAAACTAAAGATTCCACAAAATTTGTTAGACCTAATTGAATGAATTCAGCACAGCTGCAGGATACAAATTAATACACAAAAATTAGTCGTGTTCTGTATAGTAACAATGAATAATACAAGAGGAAATTAAAACAATTTTACTTATGGGAGCATCAAAAAGAATAAAATAAATAGAAATAAATTTAACCAAGGAAATGAAAGCTTTGTACACTGAAAACTGCACTTTCTGAAAGAAAGTAATGAACACACACAGAAAAGGAAAAACACCCAGTGGATTGGAAAACTTAATATTGTTAAGAAGTCAATAATACCCAAAGCAATTTACAGATTCAATGCAATTTCTATCTAAATCCCAGTGATTTTTTTGTTTTTTTCAGAAAAGAAAAAGACATTCTAAAATTCTTATGCAATTTCAAGGGATCCTGACTAGCCAAAAACAACCTTAAAAAAGAAAAATGTTAGAGGTCTCACACTTCCTGATTTCAAAACTTACTGCAAAGCTAAAGTAACCAAAACAGTGTGGTACAGGCATAGTACAGACATAGAGACCAATGGAAAAGAATAGACAGCCCAGAAATAAATCCTCACATATTTGGATGAGTGATTTTCTACAAGGGTATGAAACCATTCAATGGGGAAAGGACAATCTTTCCAACAAATCGTGTTAGGAAAATTGGATATCCACATGCAGAAAATAAAAATTAAAAAATTGAAGTTGTACCCTTAATTTACACCATATGTGAAAACGAACTAAAAATGGATAAAGACCTAAACTTAAGAGCTAAAACTATAAAAGTCTTACAAGAAAACACACGGGAAAAAAATCCATGACACTGAATTTGTCAGTGATGCCTTAGACATGGTACTTAAAGCACAGTCAACTAAAGAAAAAATAGGTAAGTTAGATTTCATCAAAATTAAAAACTTCTGTGCATTGAAGGGCACTATCAACAGAGTGAAAACGCAAATAATGGAATGAGAGAAAATAATTGCAAATCATATATCTGATATGGAATTGATACTCAGAATATATAAAGAACCCTACAACTCAATAACAAAAGAACCTTTTTTTTCCTTTTTTTTTTTTTTTGGCCACGCTGCACAGCATGTAGGATCTAAGTTCCCCAACCAGGGATCAAACCTGCGCCCCCTGCATTGGAATCAAGGAGTTTTAACCACTGGACTGCCAGGGAAGTCCCCAAAAGAAACTGATTTAGTAATGGGCAAAAGACCTGAATAGATATTTCTCCAAAGATATACAAATGCCCAATAAGCACATGGAAAGATGTTCAACATCACTAGTCATCAGAGAAATGCAAATCAAAACTACAATGATATACCACTTCATACCCATTAGTATGGCTATTATTAAAAACAAAACAAAAAAAACCAGAAAATAACAAGCACTGACAAGGATGAGGAAAAACTGGAACTCTTGTGCATTGCTGGTGGGAATATAAAACAGTGCAGCCACTGTGGAAAAGAGTATGTTGATTCCTCCAAGAATTAAAAATAGAATTACCATATGATCTAATAATTCCACTTCTGGATATATACCCAAAAGGACTGAAAGCAGGGTCTCTTTTTTTTTTTTTTTTAACATTTTTATTGGAGTATAATTGCTTTACAATAGTGTGTTAGTTTCTGTTTTATAACAAAGTGAATCAGTTATACATATACATATATCCCCATATCTCTTCCCTCTTGTGCCTCCCTCCCCCCCCCCCCCCCCGTCCCACTCCTCTAGGTGGTCACAAAGCACCGAGCTGATCTCCCTGTGTTATGCGGCTGCTTCCCACTAGCTATCTGTTTTACATTTGGTAGTGTATATATGTCCATGCCACTCTCTCACTTTTTCCCAGCTTACGCTTCCCCCTCCCCGTGTCCTCAAGTCTATTCTCTAGTAGGTCAGAGTCTTTATTCCCGTCTTGCCCCTAGGTTCTTCATGATGAAAGCAGGGTCTTGAAGAGATATTGGTACACCCATGTTCATAGCAGCATTATTCATAATAGCCAAAAGGTGGAAGAAACCCACCGACAGATGAATGGATAAGCAAAATGTTGTGTAGACATACAATAGACTATAATTCGGCCTTTAAAATAAATGAAATTTTGGGACTTCCCTGGTGGCGCAGTCGTTAAGAATCCACCTGCCAGTGCAGGGGACACAGGTTCAAGCCCTAGTCGCTAGCCCTAAGCCCTAGCCCTTAGTTGCTGTGAAGCAACTAAGCCTGGGTGCCACAACTACTGAGCCTGCGCTCTAGAGCCCACAAGCCACAACTACTGAGCCCACGTGCCATAACTACTGAGCCCACATGCCACAACTACTGAAGCTCGCACACCTAGAGCCCAAGCTCCACAACAAGAGAAGCTGCCACAATGAGAAGCCTGCGCACCACAAAAAGTAGCCCCTGCTTGCTGCAACTAGAGAAAGTCCGCACACAGCAACAAAGACCCAATGCAGCCAAAAATATAAATAAATAAATTTATTAAAAAAACAATAAATGAAATTTTGACACATGCTACAATATGGATGAAATTTGTAGACATTATGCTAAGTGAAATAAGCCAGTCACAAAAAGACAAATGCATGATCCCATGTATATGCGGTCCCTAGAGCAGTCAAATTCTTAGAGACAGAAAGTAGAATGGTAATTGCCAGGGGCTGGAGGGAGGGGGAAGTTATCGTTTAATGGGTACAGTTTCACTTGCAGATGCACAGTAGTGATGGTTGCATAACAATCTGAATATATTTAGTGCCACAGAACTGTGCACTTTAATGTTAAAGTGGTAAATTTTATATTGTCTATATTTTACCACAATTTTTTAAAATTCTCAATTTTTCCTAAAACTTTTGGAAAATGTTCAGAGTTAGAGTACTCAAGGTGAATGAGAAACTGTAGGTGGGCAGATGGGAAAGAATGTTGGCAGCAGCTCGTTGATATAATACTCATTTAACTTTTGACTTCACTGTCCCAAGTGAATTTAATGTCCAAATAAATGTAAGATGCTGGACTAAACATTCTGAAGGTGATAGTGCAAATATTTTATTTCCAGTATTCACAAGATACTTTTAATATTATTGTTTATTGCACTGTTATTTTGCAAACAATATATATAAACATTACAAAGGCCTTTATAAATAATGCATGAGAATTAACACAACAAATATCCTTGTAGCGTAAATACCTGGCATTAAACTTTTTGGTTGTAAACAGTGCCTGACATTGAGCTTTTGATTGCTGAGGCATCCATTTCAAAAAATATCCGTCTTGAATAAACTTATCGTCAGCTGTATGACACAGCTACAAACAAAACAACCAGATAAAGAATTAGGCCACCCCACCCATAAAGTTCCCTCTTTCAGAAAACCCTGCGTCACCTAGACTACTTGAGTGACCCTGCTTCTCCCTTCCTGCACCCTAATTCCTGCTCTTATGCTTTAAATTAGCCAATAAAGAATGAACTCGTAAAACCCTAGACACCCCAACCTCAGACCCTAACAAAGGCAGAGCTCCAGGTCTGTGTACTCTACTGACAACTTTGCTGTGTGCCCTCTGGCATGCTGTGTACCCTCCAGGACCGGTGAGTAATAATCTTGTTCCTCAAACCTCCCTGATGGTTTTCGCTGAAGTACATCCCGCAATCATAGTAAGAACGACAAGGGCCACTTCAGCCACACATTAGGAGAAATGTCTGTGGGGGCCTGCTACAAGTAACAGTGGCCAGAGGTAGTGCCACAGGCATTCCTAGCTGAAAGCATCTCTATCCATAGTCTAGGACCCACACAAAAATCCTTATCAAAGTCATTTGCGTATCTGGTAGGAAGGACTAAAAGATTTGTTTTCTATTCTCAAATATATCACCATATTTAAAAATTTTTTGCTTTGCTTCATTATTTCTCTGGACCCAATTTCTACCTTAGAGGCTATTGTGAGAATCTACTCAGCAAGTCTGATAGACTATTACATAGGACTCTGTGCCAAAGCAATTCCTAAACTATATCATCAGAGCCATTCAGCCCTCTGCCCCAAATTATCACCTTCCCAATCATATAGCAGACATATATTTAGCCTGAGGAAAGTTATTAACTTCATAAGGAACAGTACAAATACCCTTACAGAAAGCCATGTATTAAATTTAAACTCATTTATCTATAGGGTAGTGTGTGCAAGTAGAACTTAGAAGGTAGAAATACCTAAAAATGTTTGAAGAAAAAGCAACAGGAGAGCAGCAGTTTTAGAAAACTGAAAGAACTAAGAATAAACTTCTGCTTTATACCATCACTGTAGAAAAATCTTTGAAATGAGGAGCTACATAGTACCCTTTGCTATGATTAATAATTTTTCTTCTAGTAAAAAATGGAATCTCTTTCCTTCCTGTTCATCTGTACTGAATCAAGCATTTTTAGTAGAAAAAAATGTCCTTATATCCATCTAATCACAGAGAAAAAAAAAAGAAAAAAGTCTATGGTCTATTGAATGATTTCATTTGAAGCTAACTACACTGAAAAGAAGCAGTCTTACTTTCCAAGACTCTAAGAAGTTGTGAAGCCTGTGCAGATTAATATATGATAGATACAACACCACTGCATATTAGCTGGGGATTTCTCTACAAAGACCTTCTCTCCTTGGCAGTTGATACAGTGGGGTTTTCCTGCGTTTAGAAGGAAGCACTGTCCGGAATGTTAATTCAATAACTATGATTGTTGTGAGCCAAATCATATCAAGGGGTAGTCTGACTGGGCAGCTGCCTTAGAAGCCAACTATAAAATGTACTAAAATATCACTGGAAAAAAATAGTAATATGATGCCAGCTAATGCAGATTTCCACATGGGACTTCTAACATAACTGGCAAGAGGTCAATTGGCCCTGATTTCCCTGAAACAGATAGCATCCCAGAGTGGAAATAACATACACTCATCACCCTCACTAGCCTGTCTCTATTGAGCATTTTTGCCACAGATATGTGTAGGTTATGCGGTGATACTATAGGGCTTAATTCCCAGGACCAACAAAGCCACAATTTCCAGCAGTTGGCAGCCTCAGGGCAGGTTACCAGGGACAGGTGATTTATATTTTCATTTAAAAATGGAAACCATTTAATTTGTCTCCAAAGAATAAATTTAGTTCAGAAAATCATAAAAGAAAAGCAAAGAAGAAAAGAATCAGAAATACCTTGCCTGTGTGGAAGCTGGAAGTAGAGCAGATGGTGGGAAAGAAGATGTAAACGTTCTATTTAGTGAGTATGATGAGTGACTGATGCTATATGATAATGAGTAATGGAAAATTTGTGGAACAAAAATAATCCCAAATAATTTGAAATGATATATCATATTCTGTCCAAGTAATAAATTTCTAATTACGATGGTAAAATGTATGAATAGAAAATTTGTTTACCTCTAACTCTAATAAAGAAATGTTTTTAAATATTTAAATAAAAATATTAAAAATAAGATACAAAATTAAGCAAATCATAAAATATTAAATTGAATAAAATTTTGAAATATTTTAAATCATTTTGAAGTAGCTCTCAACAATTAGTCTAGGGCTTCCCTGGTGGCACAGTGGTTAAGAATCTGCCTGCCAATGCAGGGGACACGGGTTCGAGTCCTGGTCGGGGAAGTTCCCACATGCCGCGGAGCAACTAAGCCTGTGCACCACAACTACTGAGCCTGTGCTCTACAGCCTGTGAGCCACAACTACTGAGCCCATGCACCACAACTACTGAAGCCCATGTGCCTACAGCCCGTACTCCGCAACAAGAGAAGGCACCACAATGAGAAGCCCGCGCACCACATCGAAGAGTAGCCCCTGCTTGCCGCAACTAGAGAAAGCCCGCGTGCAGCAACGAAAACCCAACACAGCCAAAAATAATTAATTAAAAAAAAATTCGTCTAGGACACCCACAACGTCAGTCTAGCCCTAGTTGTGAGAATCAATGTTATAAAATACCTTTATTAAATGCATGTCAATGCAAAAACAGTATCTGAAAATAATTAGAATATGAGTAGGAAACAGCTAAATAATTCACATCCTTCTTGAATGTTGACTTTGCTGTTCTTTTAGAGGTTTTCGAGGTGGGATTATAACTTTTGGCCACAGGGTATCACTTATCCTACTGCCATTGCAAAACTGAATGTCTTCCTAAGCATCCAGAACATATATAATTCATGTTTAAGTTATGGTCAGTCAATAAAAGGAAAATGAAAACAAATTATATAAAACCACATATACGGAAAACAGAAAATAAGCTATAGTTTACGAATATGTCAATAAGAACTCATCAAATTATGTACTACTTAATAGGATTTAAGTACTTCCTAATATGGAATTATTCCCCAGGTTAGATGACAAAGGCAGAGACAAGGTCTCTATACAACCACTGTAAATATCCTTTGTGTTACCTCAGAGAAAAAAGCCTATACTGCTATGGGAAGCCTTCTCCAGTATGTCCCCATTAGACCTTCAGGGTCTCAGAGCTCTTGGGTATTAGCATAAAAGACAGATTTTTTTTTTTGAGTTCTTGGTTGTTAATACTGATGAGGAAAAAAAATTGATATTGTGGTACGATGGTAGAATGAGGAGGTAAGAAAGCAGGATGGTAGACAGGCATGGGTGGCCAGAATTAGTTGGTTACTCAGGGTGCTGTGTGGGGAAGGCAATAACTGTTGGATATGGAAGGGTTTATAAGACCAACTTTTGACTAGAATAAGCCCAAATTGTTGGCACTCTTTACCCCAAAAAGATTCACATGCTGTGGGTTTAGAGAGGCCAAGTTGGAAGAAGGACAATATCACAGAAAGTAAAGTGGTAATAAATTTTCTTGACATAATAAACACTAGTAAAACTATACAAAGAACTGGATTCTGAACTGGAGAACTCTTATCCAGAATGATGGAGACAAGTTGAAAGATTTTCCGACTGGGGACATAGAAGTTATATGAACATTAGGGAAAACAATGAAACGAACAAATTTTATATGAAATTTTGTCTAAATAATGGACATAGGGAGGCCTTGTCATATTCCTACATATCTTTACCCAATGTAGTAATTAGATTTTTTAAGTTCTAGAGAAAATCCCAGCAAGCTGTCTTCCACGCTTTGGAATGCTCTGTGGCTTCAAATGTTTTCCTGTTTTAATCCCTTGGAAAATTTGTATAAAACTATAACAGATTTTACATTTTAGCATCAAAAATAGAAGGTAATAACTTAGAAGTTTACAGCACTAACTTTAAAAAAAAAAGACCAAAAGTAAAAGTTACCCTCCACAACATCTGCGTAGTGTCTTACATATAATAGATGTTGAAAAAAGTTTATTGGATGAATGGTCTCTTGGCTGTCCTAGGCTCTCCACTTAATGACCTTTCGGTGGTATGGAGTGAAATCCCTGTGGCATGGCATGTTTAGTCAGGAGGGTTATTTTAACATAAAATCAGGCTAACAGAAACTGACACAGCCATGAGTATGCTTGTACCACCCCAGGTCACTCACTTTAAATCACTACAAGTCTCTCTGAACCTCTGTGCTTCATATGTCTTTTTGCTCTTTGAAGAATTTTATTTTTCTTTTTATCTTATACCTGTCAGTTTATGTGATTTGATTTTATGAAGGATGAACAGTCCTAATTTCTGCAGTGCTAAACTTAGAAATGAAGCTATCAGGTGACTTATTTTAATGGGCCAAGGGTGGGGTCTGCTCTATGTTTAACAGGACTGCCTTTAAAATATCATTAAAAATGGAATCTGTCTTGGTACAGCCACTATGGAAAACAGTATGGAGGTTCCTTAAAAAACTAAAAATAGAGTTACCATATGATCCAGCAATCCCACTCCTGGGCATATATCCAGAAAAGATTAAAACTCTAATTTGAAAAGATACATGCACCCCAATTTTCACAGAAGCATTATTTATAATAGCCAAGACATGAAGGTGACCTAAGTGTCCATCAACAGATTAATAAATAAAGAAGATGTGGTATATATATACACAATGGAATACTACTTGGTCATAAAAAAGAATGAAATATTGCCATTTATAGCAACATGGATGGACCTAGAGATTATCATATTGAGTCAAGTAAGCCAGACAAAGACAAATATTATATGATATCACCTATATGTGGAATCTAAAAAATAATACAAATGAACTTATTTACAAAACAGAAACAGACTCACAGACATAGAAAACAAACTTATGGTTACCAAAGAAGAAAGAGAGGGGGTAGGGATAAATTAGGAGTATGGGATTAACAGTTATACACCACTATATATAAAACAGATAAGTAACAAGGATTTACTGTATAGCACAGGGAACTATATTCAGTATCTTATAATAACCTATAATGGAAAAGAATCAGAAAACAATATATCTATGTATAACTGAACCACTCTGCTGTATACCTAAAACTAACACAATATTGCAAATCAACTATACTTCAATTTAAAAAAATTCTGTCTTTATAGACAATAGCTCAGAATTTGTTATTTATTTATAGAAGTTTGGTTTGTTTTTTTGTTTTTTGTGGGTTTTTTTGCGGTACGCGGGCCTCTCACTGTTGTGGCCTCTCCCGTAGTGGAGCACAGGCTCCGGATGCGCAGGCTCAGCGGCCATGGCTCACGGGCCCAGCCGCTCCGCGGCACGTGGGATCTTCCCGGACCGGGGCACGAACCCGTGTCCCCTGCATTGGCAGACGAACTCTCAACCACTGCGCCACCAGGGAAGCCCAGAAGTTTGGTTTTACATTAAATTTTACTAGTTTATTTTTGGCTGCATTGGGTCTTCGTTGCTGCGCGCCCACTTTCTCTAGTTGCGGTGAGCGGGGGCTACTCTTTGTTGCAGCGCATGGGATTCTCATGGCGATGGATTCTCTTGTTGCGGAGCATGGGCTCTAGGCACGTGGGCTTCAGTAGTTGCAACACGTGTGCTCAGTAGTTGTGGCTCACAGGCTCGAGAGCGCAGGCTCAGCAGTTGTGGCACACGGGCCTAGATGCTCCACGGCATGCGGGATCTTCCCAGACCAGGGCTCGAACCCGTGTCCCCTGCATTGGCAGGCGGATTCTTAACCACTGCACCACCAGGGAAGCCCCTACATTAAAATTTAAAATGCAGTTACTTTGCAACTGCCTTTATGGAGTATCCAAGAAAATCCCACTTCTCTCTAGTCTTCCAAAAACTCCTCGAACAGCCCTGATTCCTATGAGGTCCCCAATTTGTTGGGAAGAAGTGTTTATTTAATCCTAAATTTTGTAGTTACATGATAGGTAAACATAAATAAGTTTAGTTACTAGCTAAAATGAGGTTAGAATTTCTGAACTGGACATATTATTGCTTCTTCCCCCTCGTCCCACCTTTTATACTACTCTGTGAATAGTAAGTTGAGGTCACTTTAATCATTCAATAAATCATGGACATAGGAATAGTAGTAACTGAGCAATCTCAATTGCAAACATTTATAGTGAGCTTACAAAATGCCATGCTCTGTGTTAAGCATGTAAAGAATTTAACCCTTTCAACCACACTATGGCATAGGTCCCCAAGACAAATGATAATATTCCTGTTTTACAAATGAGAACACTGAGGTTTAGTTAACGTACCTCGAAGAGTCCCACAGCTAGTAAATACTAGAATCTAGACTCTAAACCAAAGTCTTCAGTATCATACTTCATTTTTACTATGGAACTGAAGTATACTTACAAATCAAGTTATTAATAAGTCTGAATGTCATTTAGAACACTTCATACCTAAAACCTAGGTTGCAAATGAAGGTGGAGGCCAAAACATGCTTTCAACCAACTACTGCTCTACTTTATACTTTGGCTTTATGTGCTATTTACTAATACTAATGATTTAGTTTGAAGAGGAATGAGGTACACTGTAGATATGAAAGCATCTGCCCATTCTCTACACAAGAGTCAATAACCTTTCCCTACTGACAGAGCTCTTAGATTGTTCAGATGGTGCCTGCGGTGCCTTGACCTCAGAGATTTTGATTCTTACCATAGCTCAGGGAGTAAATCTCCATTGCTCGAAACCATTGTAGTTATCTGATTTTCTTTGGTCAGTTATTAGTCTGGAAGTAGTCATGTGACTTCCTTCTAGCCAATAAGATATAAGAGGAAGTCTACTGCACTGAGCTCTAGAAAGGCTTTTTCTTTCTCAGTAAAAAAGGAACAGACATGGCTGGCATAGATCTTTGCTCCTTTTCCTTTCTTCTTGCCTGGACTGTGGACATGTTGGTATATAGGTTGTACTGTGACCAAGAAATGACAAACATGAGAATGAAGACAACATGCTAAGCATAGCAATGCACAAAGGATGCAGAAAGACTTAGATTCCTGATATTTATCGTTGAGTGTCTGCATCAGCCTTAAGCAGCTTACCACTGACATTCAAGTTATAAGAGGGGAAAAAAAACACCCTTAATTTTTTAAGCTGTCATAGGTAGATTTTCACTTATCTGGAGCAGAATATATTGCGGACTGATAAAAGGTCTCAAAACATGACCCTTACAACATGTAGCTGGCAGGCAATCTTTGTTGATATATTTATCAAACTAAAAATCACAAGCCCCCAAACTTTTGCTGATCCCACCCCTGGGTACCAGCAAGCTGTTTCTCATCCTGAGCTAGACTCTGTGCCTTTGGATTCAGAGGAAAGAGGGGCTGCAGAAATGACTTGTAGCAACCCTGGGTTATTCATTTAAGTCATGAAATATCATAGACTTTAGGCTAGCAGGTTGCTTTAAGATTTTATGATACAGTTTAGAACAATACATACCTAGAATTTTGAAAAGAGTCCATATTAATGTTGGCAGAAATGACTGTGAGTAATCTGAAAAATAACTTAGAATGGTAGAATTCTGTAAGCATGAGACTTACTGAAGACAGGTCCCTTACTGATTATAAATTTTTTAATGTTAGATTTATGGGAGGGTTCACCACTTTAGTATCTTCATGACAAAACATTTTCAGTTTTATTTCTGATATGCAATCTGATTTGCATGAATCCCTTCCCACACCAGGGTTGACTTTATTAATCTGTAATATTTCCCCACAGACATTGTAATAAGCCAAATAAAGAAGAATTTGGGGGAGCTTCTCTATATTTAGAAAAGTTAAAAAAGTAAAACAATTTCTGAGAAACATATTCAAAATTCTTGAAAGGCATGTTAGGTATTTAATTGAATTTCATAGTGCCTGGAAACAAGGGTAAGATACATTCACAGAGATTTATCTTTTTAAAAGAATTTCTTCCCATTTGGTTTGATATATTTTTGTGTAAAACTTCTAGTTTATATAAACTATAATTTCCCAAAATAAAATATACAAATATAATTCTTAATATTGCCAAAATGTCATTTGTTTTTCTGACCTTGAAGAAGATATCATAGTGTCAACACAAACAAAGAACAATGAACTTGATATGTTTATCATTTTACCATTTGTAGCTAGATAAATGTAATTATTTCAGTGGGTGTACATACACATATGTGTGTGTATATTTATATACATCAAACGGTAAGATCTTATGTGGCATGTACTATGGGGAAAAGAAAAAGTATAGTAGGACAAGGGGAATCAGGAGTTAACAAGTAAGAGTATGAAAACTGCAATTTTAAATAGGGTGATCAAGGTAGGCCTTATTTCCATGGTGTAAATACTCCCACTATGGTCAACTTCAAGCTACCAAAGGTTTGAAACTGGCTTGTAAAATTCCTGAATATTTAATAATTGGCACTTACGAACTGGTAAAAGCTGGCTCTAGAAGAAAATTTGAGCAAAGACTTGAAGAAATTGAAGGTGCTCGCTTACATCTGGGGAAGGAGCCAAGCTTACATCAGGGAGAGCAGCTAGAGCAAGGCAGAATCTAGAGGACTTGAGGAACGTCAAGTAGGTCTGTATGATGGAGCACAGGAAAGAAGTAACAAGGGGGAGAGATCAGATTCTGTAGGGCCTTATAAGCTTTCCAAGGACTTTGATTTTCACCCTGTGCGAAAAGAGAATCCATTGCAGAGTGCTGAGTAGAAGAGTGACATGATCACATTTTCAAAGGATCAGTTTGGCTGCTTTATTGAGAATAGATTTTAGGAGAACAACTTGGAAGGAGGGAGACCAGTTTGGCAGCTAAGCCATTAATCCGGATGGTGAAGTTATCTTTTGAAAGTAGAACTAACGGACTTTACTAATGGATTGCACGTATGGTGCTGGAGAAAGAGAAGAGTCAAGGATGACTCCAAAGTTTGGGAGCTGAGAACTAGAAAGATGGAGTTGCCCCTGAATTAGATGGAGAAGGCCAAGGGTGGAGGAAACTCCAGGGGAAAGATCAGAAATTCTGTTTTTACTGCTTGCCTTTGAGTTCTCTCAGGTTGGAGAGAACAGAAGGAATCGTAAAGGGAAAATGAAAAGGAGTAACAAAGTGAACAAAAATTAAGGGAGGGTAGTGTCCTAGAATCTATGTGAAGGAAATGTGTCAAATACGGATTCAATATCTTTTCTTATTGAGGTGCATTTTTTTCAGGATGACTTTTTTGCTCACCCTAAGTACGTGGCATCTAGGATTTAAACGTATAAGATATTCTAATTAAATTATGTTTAGTTGGAGATAATACCCACTTACGATAACAATGATCAAGAAATAACATCTATTTTAGCAATTTTAACTTGATTTGCGTTTAGTTCCAAAAGGAATCTGAAATCTTTTATTAGGAATTCCACTATTAAATCAGAATTTTATTTTCATTGTTTTTATGTTTGGGGGCATGCAAAATTGAACTCATCATAATCCTTAGTTCATAACAAACTTTTAGCACTGCATGGTCTGCTTTTATTTATATAGCTATTTATATATTTGTATTTATCACCCATAAGCCCCCACCTAAAATTCAGCACCCAAAACAAAAGTTAGGACCTCGAAAATTACTTGATCTAACAATATTGCTTGCCTACCATTCCATTCTTTTGGCTTCTTCTCCCCAAAATAAACATCCTCTTGAATTTTAGGTTTATCATCCTTCCCATGCATTACTTTTTTTATAGATTTAGTGCATATATAAGGATTCCTTTGAAAGTATATCTTATTTTATTTTAGTTCTCTTTAATTTATAAAAAGGATAAAATGTTTACTATTTTGAGGCTTTTTCATATATCATATTGCTGAGTTTCATATACATTGTTTTATGTTTGAGTAGTTTATTTATTTTGACTGCTGTATCCATTCATCCATTACTGAATTGATGGACCCTTGTATTGTTGCCAGATTTTGCTAGTGTGAAAAATACCGTTATGAACATTTTTGTACATTTCTCCTGTTGGCTATATATCTGCTCCATTGGTCTCTTTCTAGCCCTGCACAAATATCACACTATCTTAATTACTATAACTTTATGATAACTTTCAGTATCTTATGAAGCAAGTTGTACCAATTTGTCCTTCAGTTTTATCTTAGCATTTCTTGGCCATTTGTTTTTTCATCTAAATTTTAGTATCTACTTGTCAAGTTCTACAAAAATTTCATTGAAATTTGGATTATAATTGAGAGGAAACTAAATTAGTTGGGAATAAGAATTGGCTCACTCACTTATGGGGGCTGGCAAGTCTAAAATATGCAGTCAATGCCCCACTTCAAGTCTGAGTCTGAAGGTTGACAGACTGCTGTAGAACCAGGAAAAGTCTATGTCTCAGTTTGAAGGTGATCAGGCAGAGAATTCTCTCTTATTCAGGGTAAGGCCAGCCTTTTGTTTTATTCAGGCCTTCTACAGATTAGATGAAGCCCACTGAAATTATGAAGGGCAATCTGCTTTATTCAGTCTACCAATTTAAATGTTAATGTTAATTAATTTTGGTTAATCCAAAAATACCCACACAGAAATACCCAGAATAATGTTTGACCAAATATCTGAACACTCCATGGCCCAGTTAACATGTAAAATTAACCATCACATTCATCTACTGAGATGATCCCATGACTTTCTCTTGTCATATGTTAGTATGATGATCTGTAATTGATTTTCTAATGATAAATCCTACTTCATGAATTATTTTTATACACATGACTCAACAGTTTTTTGACTATTATTTTATCACATTTTTGCATTTATCTAAGTGAGATTTACCTATTATTTACTTTCTTGTACCCTTATCTCATTTGAAAATATAGTTATTTAAGCCACTTAAGATGAATAGGGAGTGTTTTCTATTTCTCTCTTCTCTGGAGTAATTTGTATAATCTCAGCTTTTTTGTTTCTTGAGTGTTGTCAGAACTTGCCTGTGAAAACCATTTAGACCTAATGTTTTCTATTTGGGAAAATGTTTAACTACTAATTTAGTTTCTTTTATATGGTTATCAAGATCATTCATATATATTTTAGTATTACTTTTAGTTAGTTACACCTTCCTAGGAATTTGACCACTGCTGTTAAGTTTTCAAATTTAATGATATACATTTCTTCATAATTTTCTCTTACTATATGATATTTACATCCCTTTTATTATTTTAATAATGATTATTTATGCCTTCTTTCATTTTCTTAGTCTCTGCAAAAGTCTGTCCATTTATGAGTCTTTTCTGAGATTAAACTTTTATGTTTTTTATTTCCCTGAATCAGAGTTTTTTCTATTTCTGTAACGGCCGTATAGTAAATCTTTTCAACTGTGTGTTATGGAGACCATATGGCCTCTCTAACAGCTACTCAACCCTGACATTGTGGCGTGAAAGCAGCATGGTCAATACTAAATGAATTGATGTGGCTGTGTTCCAATAAAACTTTATTTACAAAAACAGCGAACTGGCCTACAGGTTACAGTTTGCCGACCTTTGTTCTATTTCATTAATTTCTGCTCTTATTTAATTATTTATACTTTCTTTGGGAGTTTTCTGTGATTTCCTTGGGTTATCTAGCCGAACGCTTAACTCATTAATTTTTGGCTCTCTTTGGTACATAAAAATTTACCCCTTAAAGTCCAGTTAAGTCCCTCTCTTTAAAAAGTGAATTAAGTAACTTTATGGATAACTTTTTTATCAGTGCAAATACATAGAGATCCTACTGCATGCAGTTTTGATAATAACTCTGTAGAACCAAAGAATGTCTGGCCTGAGAACACAGGATTTGCTACAGGATTCAAAGGGAAGGACAGATATCTTCAGGCAAAACAGTCCCTGAGAATTAAGGTATTATCTAACAGAAGCCATTAGACCCAAAACAAACAAACAAAGGAGCAAATAGAGATATGGAAACCCAGAAATGCAACAAATTTGTATTGTGCTTACTGCAGGTTAAGTTCTCTGAGAGCACAGGCTGAGATGAACTTTTGGGGAATTAATACCAGTGGAAGGGAGAGGAAGGAAGCAGCAAGGGCCAGAGGGGAAGTCAGACTGGGCATGCAGGTCCTACAAAGCCTCAGCCAACCCCATAACGAGGTCTGGAATTAGAAGAGCCCCTCAGAGTTATCCAGCACTGAGCTGAAATGGTGAAGCTTTTACGTCACACTGTGACCAGTCACTAGATGTGGGTTGCCTCTGGAAAAGTGTGACTAGGGCCCAGACAATCCTCTGTAGCTGAGGAAAACCCCGAAGGGGCTGACAGTGGAGAAGTTTGCCTGCTGACAGACAGGTTATATGTCCTCCCATGAAATGATGTCTGGGCCCACATGTCCTTGTCCACCACAGCACTCCATCTTTATTCCTGACATCATGTTAGGCTCTATGAAAGGTGCCCTTGGGCATGCTTTTTAGAATGTCAGTCTAAGAAGATGGGCACATAAGTTTTGGTTCAATTTTTAATATCCCTGAAGCTTCCACTACAATGATTCACCTTGATTGCCAAGATTCACCCTGATCTAGAGACTGAAATCCCCAATTCCCTGGAAATTGGTCCTATCTTACTGACAAATTTTGCAGTGTTATTCATGATTTAGGTTCTCCTTATCAAGTGTACACGTGTATATTCTGCCAAAGAAAGTAAATGCCAATAAAGGATCACCATCACCTAGTCAATTAGAAAAGGTTAAATTGCCAAATAAAGAATCACCATCACATAGTCAATTAGAAAAGGTTAAATTGCCAAATGAGGAAACAAAGACTTTCTCACATTCCTTAACTCTGAAAAATGACATCTGCTTTTTGAGAGAAGAAAATTACATAAAATACATGAAGTTTTATCACAAGCATTTTAAGGATGCATATAAACAAGGCCAAGGAGTAGACTGAGCTTGTGAGAGGTAAGTTGGGAGGATTGTTAAGAATGCCACTGTCACGTGTAATTTGAGTACGTTCCTTTTAATAATGTAAAACCTAGTTTTATGAGTATCTAATAAATGAATATTTTTAAAAATTTCTGCACTATTCTCCACTCCTTGCTGTGTGCTGATATTTCAAAGATGCAAATATCATATGATTTCTAGACTATGGCAAGATTACATTAATAAATGTTCCCGGGAAATGTTCTCCCCTTATATTTTCTTGTTGTGTGTGTGTGTGTGCCCTGAAAAGCAAGACGTGTTTGCCTTCTGTGACTTCTTCCCAGATTATAAATAGCTTGAGGTAGGATAAGTGGAATGAAATACCAAGTCTTAGATTCATCGAAAATGTTTAGCTTAGACTTTATAATCTATAAATTTTGTAAACCAAATCCCAGGATTCCGGTGACTTAAGAGTCACCAGTATGTGCAGAAGTTAGTGGCAGAGAAGCAGTCAAGGAGTGTTCAGTATCTTCTATGCCGTAGCCAAATTATATTTTCCAGTGTCTAGATGCCACAGGGCAAAATACTTTCTGTGGCACATAGTGTGATTTTCTGTGAGCTCACCATTTTCTGTAAATTGTTCTTTCTTGTCTCTAGAATTCATAGCCTCAGCATTTGTTCTCTGTGCTCTATCTTGTCTAATTTTTTAAAACCACAAATTATTTTTTAAATTGTACCAAACCTGAAAAATAATATGGTGAATATTCTAACAACTGACAGATTTTGGCTCTTTTAAAGAGTATTGTTGATCTTTCTCTATGCATTATTTTACCTCAAAGTGTATATCATACTGTAACTCAGAATGTAGTTGTCCTGATTGATTTGCAGCCAGACTGACAAAAACCATGACAGTCATGGCAAATTCTCCCAGTTCCACTTTATGGAGTGTTAACTAAGAAATGTAATTTTGACCTTTTAAAGACTGGGCCTTAGGTATTTTTCCCAAACCACCCTATCCGAGGGAGAGGAAGTAATTCCTATTAACCTATAGGACACTTAATTGGGAGGACTGTCTAATTGAGACACCTTCCAGATACTCCATTTAAACATAATGATGTATAATGGCAGTAACTGCCACTTAATTAGGAGAGTGATTCTGCTACATCTGAAAGTAACCAAACCAGGAATTTTATTTTTACTTTTCTAAACTCTCAATTCCTGTGATATTGAGGTACTAGTATTTTAGCCCCACTGCTATTCTGAAATGCCAGTGAATAGGGGACGATCAATTTAATTAAGACATTTGTTACTTGGAATATTATCTTGGAAAATATAAGAGAAAAAGATGAAAATGACCAAATATCTATGCTGTGTCAGGGGCCATATTAAGTATTTAAACATATATCTCCTTTGATATTCACAAGATATTATTACTCATGTTTTAAAAATGGAGAATCTCTGGGCTTCCCTGGTGGCGCAGTGGTTGAGAGTCCGCCTGCCGACGCAGGGGACACGGATTCGTGCCCTGGTCTGGGAAGATCCCACATGCCGCGGAGCGGCTGGGCCCGTGAGCCATGGCCGCTGAGCCTGCGCGTCCGGAGCCTGTGCTCCGCAACGGGAGAGGCCACAACAGTGAGAGGCCCGCGTACCAAGCAAAAAAAAAAAATTTTTTTAATGGAGAATCTGAAGCTCAAAGAACTTAACTGGCTTGAGATTACATAGCACACACACACTAAAAAAAGAAAAGTCCTAGTGAACTGCAAGCCTCAATCTATTTGATTCTTCCTTGTAGATATGGGTTCTTAGGGTTTTAACAAGTGTTAATATGGTATTAGCTAGGATCCACAATTTTTGAACACCCCTGATGAATAAAAAGAATAACAAGTTGTATGCTATTCCTACACTCTTTCACTTGTCAGTTCAAAGTCTATTTAATGATTCATTTATTTGTAGACACAGTTCATATTTTCTCACATTCAACTCAATTCTGGTCGGTGAAATTGAAAATGGAAGAATATGACAATTAGGTTGAGAATTAAACTGCCGCCGCCACTATAAGTGTATTTTCTAAGAAAGATGGGGTAGAGTAAAAAATATTATTTACCTAAGATCTGAAGGCACAATCCTAACCTGGAATGTATTTTGAGGTTTTACTGAGACCAGCAATCTTTCTCCCAGCCTAGCTTGCTGAAAATAAGAAATAATACACTAGGTTGTACCTACAACTCTTCCATGCTAATGGTTGGCTTCCAGAGAAATTACACATACACATACACACACACACACATCACTCTACACTCCGTTATTCCAAAGAAATAGCTGTTATTAGACATTCATGATTTGTCCATTTATCAGAATTAAGTAAAAAGAGTGGAGGCAATTTTCCAAATTGGACCTCCAAATTTTCTGTTTAGGAAAACAAAACTCAGTTTGCCTGTCTGCATTCATAAAATTCCCTTGTTAAGTGCTTAGTTCTACATTTTGCTTTACCTGTACAGACATATCTAGAATAAAGCCAATAATAGTAATTATACGTCTACAAATTTTTTGAAACTAAGTCCGTGTAGTTTTCTGTAAATTAAATCAAAGAAAGGACAAAAACTGGCTCCAATTATTATATTTATCCATTATCCCAACTCATAAGTAATGGACTACTTAAGTTTCTCATTATCCAAGTGATCATTTCTTCTGATTAAAAAAATATGAAAGAAACCCTAAGATTTTGCTGGAGTTATGGGACTTAAATATTAGGAAGCAAACTTCTGTAACGCTTAACATAAATATTTATGTCAGGGTCATGCTTGAGGCTTATTTATTTATTTATTTTTATAATGATAGTCTTTAATATAGTACAAATTATCATTAAAGTCATATTACAATGTTAAATCTCTCTATCCAAAATTAGAAAACATTTAAATAGAAGGCACTAGAATTTTTAATTAGTTTCCTCTTGGTCTTTCCTGGATTTATTCTTTTATTGACTGTATTTGGCATATAACATTGTGTAAATTTGAGGTGGACAATATGTTAATTTGATATATTTGTATATTGTAATATGATTGCTGTTGTCATGATATTTCACAGCTATATTGTATCACGTAATTACCTTTCTTTTTAGTGGTTGGGATAATTAAGCTTTCATCTCTTAGCAAACTTGAGATACATTAAGAACTTGAGCAAATACAGGTTCTTACAGGAAATACATTTTTCTGAGCAATTTAACTCCCTTAAATAAATGTTGCCGAAAAACAACACTATGTATACAAAACAGAAGCATCCATATCCATTTAGGTACGTTAAAATAGAGGGTAGGTTACTTTCTGAGTTGGATACTTTAGCATTAGGCAAAAGGACAACTAACTTCATCTGGTGTATCAATGCTATCACAACATTATGCAGTATTTATTAAAAACCGTAGAGTCAACATTTCTTTTGTGCCAACCTCTGTGTGAGATAATGGGTGTAAGAACACTCTTTCTTGCTGATGAGTGTCCTGGGCAAAAGAGGAAATAGGAAGGGCGAGTTGGGGCCATTTTTTTACTTGAAACAACGACTGCCAGACAAACTGGCTCTTCGGCCATGGATATTTAGCAGACATTTTCCCCCAAATTTACCAAAATGGCCTTGTCACTCCCAAACAATTGAAAATGTTTTTTACCAATGGTAAAATTCAATCTTTCAAATAAAAATTCTGAATTCTAGAAAACTTGCATTAACCACTCTGAGTTTGACAGCTTTCCAATACTTAAGACTTTCTGGATGAGATTGGTGATATTAATGAATGTGAGTTTTTTATTTTGTATAATGAAATGGGTCAACATTTGGAAGTTCTGCATGACTTGAACCAATATTTTTCAAATGATCAATGCATAATGTTAAAAAATCATACATTGGTAAAAGATCTATTCAAAGTACAAGACAGACTAATAGATTTTAATGTACAGTAACAGAGAAGGAAAAGTACACTGATGTGGTTTCAAATTCCACACTGAAACTAATCTTTAAGATACGACTATTGTTCAGTTTTGGTATAGTACCAAAGAAGAATGTTGCCAATTATCTAAAAAGGCTAGTAAAATACTCCTCCTTTGCCCAACTACATTTCTTTGTGAAGCCAGATTTTTACCACATATGCCAATCAAAACAACACATTGCAACAAACTGAATGTAGAAGCAGACTTTAGCTGTCTTTTCTTAAATCAGACCTCATGAGATTTGCAAAACTTGTCATACCATGTCACTTTTTTCACTACATTTCTTACTCTTAGAAAATACAGTTATTCTTTAGGAAACTATGTTCTAAGTTTTCCTATCTAATAAAGTAAACATTAATACATATAACCCAGATAAGTAAAAACTCTTTGGGGAGCTCAATAATTTCTAAGATTGTAAAGGATTCCTGAGACTAAGAGTTTGAGAACTCTAGCTTTCGAGAGATTCTGACTATCCAAGAAAGACCATAAAAAAGAAGAAAGGATAGAAGTCAATGTGGACCATTCATGAGATAGTTGTCTCTCTGGTTGTTAAAACTCTGTCAGTTATTTTTGATCCCAATGTTCCAGAGGCAGAGGGGGCTGAAGATGAACTTGCTACTTTTGTGTTGTTTCAGGGAGAAAAGCAAAGCAATTATATTATGCATTGCTGAGATAGAGTAAGAGCAAGCACTAATAGTGGGAGGTAGAAAAGAGGAGGGAGGCCTGAAGGAAAGGAAATAAGAGGTCTTATTGTTCCAGGTGAAGCCTCAATAAACCCTGATAATAAAACTGAAGCTAGGAGTGGCGTGAACTCAAAGGAGGAAATAAATTCCATTTGAAGGAATATAAAGGATGGCTCTGAGATTTCTGGCTTAATATCTGAGTGTATTGTATAAGAATTATTGATACCCAAAAACCCCTATAATATTACCATTAAGCTCTAGCTTTCTGGCTTCATGTGATTCTCAAGATTTCTACCTATAAATCACAAACCAAGAAGTCCTTGATGTTCTGTGATTAAAACATAGGATAGCATGAATATCAAAAAGCATCTGCTTAACTTTTTTTTTTTTTAAACAAATGAAGAAACCAAAATCTTGAGCGGTGAAATAACTTTTCTACATCATAGCAGAGTTAGACTAAAATCCAGGTTTTCTCACTCTTGAATCTGTGGCTTGTGTGAATATAAAGAAAAACTACACCTTAAAATTGTATCCCAAAGAGACCAAGAGATTCATTTCATCCTAAATCATCCAAAGAGCTTTGAGCAATGTAAATGTTCTGCAATCTAAATTTGAATTCACTGGGTATGTCAAAGCTATATTAATCAGAAGAGACTGGGTTTTCCATATGAGATATTTTAGAGAGGAATGTCAAACATCATCTACATGGGCAGCCTAAATTTTATTTCATTAATTCCATCTGCAGCCACTTTTGCTTTTTCCTATATAGTGTAAGTCACCTTTTTTCCCCCTTAAATGTACTGCATACACCCATGTTTATGATGTGGCAGTACTCTCTCAAGTATTATAATGCCAGTCCATTTCCATGCCCCAATTAATAAGTCACAATAATGGTACAACATGCAATCCAGAAAACACTTGTTAACATTTTCTACTATAGAATATTAAAGATAATTCTATTCTTGATATTATAATTAATTATATACCAAATACTGTTACATGTAAATTCTTATTCACATTTTCTGAAAAAAGTCTTGTAACTATCATTACTGGCCCAAAAGGGAAAGAGTGAACATTGCTGACATGCCCTTCAGTACCGTTTAACAATCACGATAGCTTTGCTAATCTAAGACATGAGAGTTGGAACTTTTTAAATTTACATTCCCTGGATTACAAGTGGGGTTGAATTTTTTCACTATCAGTTGTATTTACTTTATCAACAATTCATTGCTTATGACCTTGATTCCCTTTTCCTTTCAATTGATCTCAATTTAAAAATACTTATATACACAGAGTAAGAAACTTAGAACAATCTATATGTGATTCTCTACTTAGAAGTTCTGCTATTCAAGTCAAGAATATGTTTAGATTTTCTTCACCTCTCCCAAATCACCTTGTTTCTAACGCTAAATATTGTTATTAATTGTTCATTAATTTATTTGTTCTTATAAAGTTACAAAATCTACAAATGTTTGGGGCTTCCCTGGTGGTGCAGTGGTTAAGAATCCGCCTGCCAATGCAGGGGACACGTGATAGATCCCTGGTCTGGGAAGATTCCACGTGCCGCGGAGCAACTAAGCCAGTGTGCCACCACTACTGAGCCTGCGCTCTAGAGCCCACGAGCCACAACTACTGAAGCCTACACATCTAGAGCCCGTGCTCTGCAACTAGAGAAAACCTGCGCACAGCAACGAAGACCCAACGCAGCCAAAAATAAATAAATAAAATAAACAATTTTATTTTTTAAAAATCTACAAATGTTTAAGAAAGAATAAAGTGTTATAAAGACAGCTTGAAGAGTTATAAAAGAATCATTTTTAAGGCAAAAATTTACACACAGTAAGACCCTCAAGCTTATGTCATATTTGCTAAAGATATTTCTCAAATTTTGTTTCCTAATTTTACTTTTGATTTCTGTATATCAGACATGCATTTCTGTATATCAGACATGCATTTGATTTCTGTATATCAGACATGCATTACTTTTGATTTCTGTATATCAGACAAACACATATACTTGTGTTTGTTGATATTTTCTTTTGTAATTACTTCCGTTCATTTGAGTTAAGAAAGTCTGTAGAGATCAGATAGATATTCATATTCCTTTTCTTTTTATCATTTAATTCTTTCCTTAATCCTTGAAAAAATTTTTCGGCTATGGTATGAGGTAAAGAACTATTTTTTTTTCAAATATCTATTCATTTTTTCTGATATTATATGATTAGTAATAAATCCATCATTGGTTTTAATTTTACCTTTTTTTATTAAACTCTTATGTCATATATATATCAAGACCAATATGAGTAGATAAACATATATTTGTTTAATTTTCCATTCTACTTATCTATTTTTTCCCTGAAATCACACTGCTTTAATAATTATAGCTTTATAGTATATTTTAATGCCATCCTTTTGCCCGCCCCCTTTTTTTCAGAATTCTGTTTAAAGTGTGCTTTGTTGCATGTTGTCATGGAAATTTAAGGAAATAATATATGATTGTCCCATAATTTAATCCCTTATAATTGGAATTTGGGTATTTGTGTTATTTCATTTTTTTCTTTCTGTATAAACAATGATGTGATTATATATTCTTGGAGAGAATTCATTGCACATACACCTAATTAATTTTGCATATGTATTCCCAGAGATAGAATTGTTGGCCAAATTTATGCATACTTTAAAGGCATTTTATATGTAGTGGTCTCAAAAAGAATGTAATAATTCATATTTCTAGAAACTGTGCATGAAAGTAACTCCCTACATTCTTGTAAAAAAAAAGAAAAAATAAAGCTAATATTTAACAATGGCTTATTTCTTCCCAGGAACTGTTCTAAGTATTGTAGTATATTCACACACTTAGTTCTCACAATAACTCTTGAGGTACTGATTGTTATTTGACCCATTTGCTGAAATAGAAAAAGAGGTACAGAGAGATAAAGTAATTTGCCCAAATTAATCTAACTAGAAAGTGATCATCAGGATTTAAATCCAAGCACTTCGAGCCATATTCTTTTTCTAAGTTTTATCTCTCTATATATATTATATATATATCAAATGCTATTATAATTTGCAAGGCTAAACATTTTTCCTGTGTTTACATATCATTTTCACGAAGCACCTGACTCATGTGCCCCAAAAAGCCTCATTATGTGAATAAACCTTTTCTAACTTCTTTCTGTGTGTGGCATCGGCAGTCTCAATACCTGAACCCAATTTTGTGTGAGATCCACCTTGTTGATGGGAATGCCCAAAATAAGTTGTTTCTTTGCGGGTGGGGGGGTAGTATTTTGAATAAAGCTGCTATAAAAATTTACATTTAAAACTTTGGGTTTATATATGCTTTTACATTCTCTCGGGGGGGAAAAAAAAACTAGGAATAAAATTGATGAGTCATATAGTAGGAGAACAATAAACTCTGAAAGAAACTACCAAACTATTTCCTAAGGTAATTATATCAGTTGTATTCTCAATTACAGTATATGAGACTTCCAGTTGCTCCACATTTTTACCAGCACTTTGTACTGTCAGTCTTTTTTAATTTAGCCATTCTAGTGAGTAAATAGGGTGTCTTATTGGGGTTTTAATTTGCATTTCCTTGATAACTTGTGAAGTTTAGCATCTTTTCATGCACTTGTTTATCACTGGTAACTCTTTCTTGAAGTATTTATTTAATGTCTTTTGTCCATTTTTTCAGGTTGATTTTTCTTTTTATTATTGATTTGTGTAAGTTTTTAACATATGCTAATATAAGTGGTTAGTAAGATATACATAAAATGAATGTTCTCTTTCAGTCTGTGACTTGCTTTTTAATTTTCTTGGTGGTGTTTCTTTATTCTAATTGGTATGTCATTTATTTCTTTTTCTTGCTTTGTGTAAATATTTAAGACATCCAGTATAATACTGAACAGACTTGGTGAGAACAGAAATCCTCCTCTAGTTCCTGATCTTAAGGGGGATAGTATTCAGTCACTGAACAGCAAGTATGATATTAGCTATAGCTTTGTAATAGATGCCCTTTATTAGAATGAAGAAGCTCCTGACCATTTCTAGTTTGCTGAAGTTTTTCTTTTTTACCTTCAATGGTGTTGGATATTTTCAAGTGGATTTTTATTTTTGCATATTTTGAGATGATCTTTTTTTCTTTTGTAGTTATATATGTAATATAGTGAGTTACATTGATTAATTTTTCAAATGGTAAACCAACCGTGCATCCCTCAGTCACGGTATATATTGTACTTTCTATATATTGCTGGAGTCAATTTCCTAAATTGATTAGGGTCTTTTTTAAAGCTTTTTCCATCTATGTTCATTCAGAAGGAATATTTCCTAAAATATCTTTTCCTAAAACACCTTTGTGTGTTCCTGGTATTAAGATATTACTGGCCTCATAAAAAAACTTAGAGACATTTGTTTTCAGGAATATGTAATAAATGCACTTTTCCTCACACCAAGTACAATTTAAAACTCTGGGTGTTATATATAAAACAAACATAAGAAGGTGGAGAGAAGGCACACCAACTAGTGACATCAGGACCCAGGGAATGGCCAGAGTGGTGTAAGTGGACGCCTACTGGGCACGCACCTACCCCTATCATTGGGGTCAGTGGAAGCCAAGCGAAGAATCTGGACTCCCACTGCCATCTGGCAGTAATGATGTGGCACCCTTCATCACTCAATAGAATGGTATCAGAGAAACCTTGCTAAAACGCCAGATTTAAACAAAATGGAACAGTGTCTTGTAACACAGTACCCAAACTGTCCAGATTTCAATCAAAACTTGTATCATGCAAAGAATCAGGAATATCTCAAACTGAACGAGCAAAGACAATTCAACAGATGCCAACACCAGATGACACAAATGTTGGAATTATCTGACAAGAATTTTCAAGCAGCCATCATTAAAATATTTCATGAGCAATTACAAATACACTTGAAATGAAATACATAAAGTCTCAAAAGAAGCAGAATATATAAAGAAGCAAATGGAAATTTTAGAAATAAAAATGACAATAACCAAAGTAAAAAAAAAAACTCAATGGATGGATTTGGTTTCATGTCCAAAATGTAATGAGTTTTGAAGTCATCACTCCCATCATTAAACCAGGAAAAAATAAACTAATCAAATCAAAAAGCAATGAGTTTTCTTGGACCCATTAGAGAAACGAGTTCTAAGAGCAAATCACCATCCTGAATCCGATGAGAATCAGGTGAATCCAGAACATTACAGCTAAGATCTACTTGCCTGAAGCAGAAGCAGGTGGAGCCATAAACTGGTGGTAACACTGACTGACAATTTTAATGAATTGTTGGAGGCTGAATGAGGACTAGTGTGAGAGTGAGAAACCCTTGGGGGCTACAGTCTTGGCGGGGAGGGTCTCTCACACTTTTATGGGCTTACCTCCAGGAACCCCACTAAGTCCTCATGGTGAAGAGCTGAGAAAGATCCCTTTGTGGCTCTGGCAGGGAAGGTGAAGGATAATCATTGTGAAATATCCTCTCAGTGTTCTCCATAAGAAGGTTTGCTGTCCATACTCTCCAGGGGAAAAGACTTTACCAGAGCCAGATCTCACCTGAGGAAAGGGCATTTCTCCCACTCCGGCCCCCTCTAGACTTCTTGTCTAACCTAAGGGAGAGGGGAACAGCTAAGAAACACTTGTGAAGATCAAAGCTTATGGTCACAGGCCCACTAACAGATGGATTTAATCAAACAATTATAGAACACTTTCCCCCCATCTACACCTTGCCATCATAAAACAGGGCTCCAGCATAATAGTAGATTACAGCTGAACAAGCTGCAAGACAGACTCTCTAAGGAGGAGTACTTCAGGATGCCCAAAGTCAACAGGGAAGAAAAGAAAAAAAGGCCAACCCCTAGTTGGGATGTGTTTATTGTTTAATGTTAACATAAAACCTCACACTAAAGGCCTATTTACCTTAGTTCCTATTACTGGATATGTCATACCCAGGTTTCAACAACAATAAAAAAATCACAGGGCATGCTAAAAGGCTAAAAATCCATAATCTGAAGCGACAAAGCAAGCATCAGAACCCAACTCAGATATGACATGGATTTTGAATTATCAGAGAATTTAAGAAAGAATAAAAGAAAATACTAGAAATCAAAAACACCATGCTTTTTGGTTCACTGATCTTCTCCATATTCTTGACAATTGTTCTTCCCTAGCTTCTTCTGCTTAATTTGGAGTTAATTTGCTCTTCTTTTTCTTGTCTTCTTTAGGTGAATGCTTGGATCATAGATTTTAGACAGGTTTTTTTTTTAGCCCCTCTTTATCCCTGATAATATTACTTGTCATTAAATCTACTTTGTTAGATATATATAATCACTACAGTTCTCAGTGTTTGCATTGTCTTTTTCCATCCTTTTACTTTTAACATCCAATGTATAGTACCTGCAATAATACATATATTTTATTTTCACATATTGTATGACGTCTCTTATAGTCTGCATTATAGTTGGGTTTATGTATTTAATTCATTCTTATAATCTCTGCCTTGTAATTGGAATGGTTAGGAGATTGCCCAAGATGGTGGAGTAAAAAGAACCTGAGCTCACTTCCTCTCATGAGCTCACCAAAATCACAACTTTCTACAGAACAACCATTTATGAAAAAGGCCGAAACCTACCAGAAAAGATCTTCCACCACTAAAAACATAGAGGAGAAACCACAACGAGACAGCCAGGAGAGGCAAACTCCTGATATATTTAACTCCCACACCCTCAGGTGGGCAAATCACAAACTGGAGAATAAACAGTGCATTGGTTCTCCCACAGGAGTGAGAATTCTGAGTCCCACGTCAGGCTCCCCAGCTGGCCGTCCTGCACCGGGAAAACGAGCCCTCAGACCATTTGGCTTTGAAATCTGGCGGGGCTTAATTTCAGGAGCCCCACAAGTCCGTGGGCAAGAGAGACTTCCTCACACAAAATCTCACGCGCACCGGGACCCAAGGCAAAAAGCCGTAATTTGATAGGAACCTAGGACAGACCTACCTGCTGGTGTTGGAGAGTCTTCCAGAGAGGCTGGGGTGGGCGGCTGGGGACGCAGACGCTGGGAGCAGCCATATTTGGGAGCTTGTTCTACACACGTGTGGAAGTGGGAAGGCGTGTTGGCTGCACCAGGTGACCCTCCCTCTCGCTCATTGCAACGAGACCGGGCCCCGCCCAACAGCCTGTAGGCGCTGGTGCCGGGACACCTCACGCCAAACAACTAACGGGGTGGGAACAGAGCCCCACCCATCAGAAGGCAGTCTGCCTAAGGTCTTCCTGAGCTCATAGCTGCCTCTACACAGGGCCCTGCCCACCACCGGGCCAACTAGCTCCACCCACCAGTGGGCAGACCACAGCCCTGCCCCCCAGGAAGGCTGCACCAGCCTCTAGACCACCCTCCATCCACCAGAGCGCAGACACCAGACCCAAGAAAACCATAAACCTGCCCGCTGAGAACCCAGCCTGCACACCAGCCGGTCAGACCCTATCCTGAGACCAGCTGGGCCCCAGCCCTGCCCACTAGCAGATCAACACAAGCTTCAGGATACCCCGGACCCCATGCCCAACTGTGTCGGGAACTGACCCCCCAACCCCTCTGACACCAGCTCTGGGATCCCTGGGCCTGGCAGCCAGGACCCAGCTCTGCCTGCCAGTAATCCAGCTCTAACCCCAAAACCTGGCTTCACCCACCACTGCAGGGCTAAAAGCCCCAGTGTCTTTTGGAGCCTGACTCTGCCCACCAGTGAGCCAGCACTAGCCCTGGGGGCCCCTGGGGTTCTGCATCAGCCACCTCATGACCAGGGCCTGCTAACCAGCACCAGCGGCATCTGTACAAGGCAAGGCCTGACAACCAACTGGGCTTGGGGCCAACCAAGCCTACCAGACCACCCACATCCTCAGCCTGCCACAACAGAAGGACCCACGCAGCCCTCTTAGGGGGAACCCCTAAAGCATGGGTGAGCACACTACAGGTACTCATAGGACATCTCCTACAGAGGCCACGTCTCCAAGGTCGAGAAATGTAACTAACCTACCACATTCGTAAAAATATACACAGCAACTTAGACAGAATGAGGAGGCAAAGGAACATGTTCCAGATGAAGGAATAAGATAAAACCCCAGAAGAACTACGTGAAGTGGAGATAGGCAATCTACCCGAGAAGGAGTTCAGAGTAATGATCATAAAGATGATGAAAGAACTCAGGAGAAGAATGGATGCACAGAGCAAAAAGTTCGAAGTTTTTAAACAAAGAGCTAGAAATTACAAAGAACAACCAAACAGAGATGCAGAATGCAATAACTGAAATGAAAAATATACTAGAAGGAATCAACAGTTCACTAAATGATACAGAGGAATGGATCAGTGAGCTGGAAGATAGAGTAGTGGAAATCACTGCTGCTGAATAGAAAAAAGAATGAAAAGAAATGAGGACAGTTTAAGAGACCTCTGGGACAGCATCAAGCATAGTATTATTCCCATTATAGGAGTCCCAGAGGGACTGGGAGAGAAAAAGGGGCTGAGAACATATTTGAAAAACACAATAGCTGAAAAATTCCCTAACCTGAGAAAGGAAACAGTCGCCCAAGTCCAGGAAGCACAGAGAGTCCCATACAGGATGAACCCAAAGAGGAATGCTCCAAGACACACTGTAATTAAAACAACAAAAATTAAAGATAAAGAGAGAAATTAAAAGCAGCAAAGAAAAAGCCACAAGTAACATACAAGGTAACTCCCATAAGGCTATCAGCTGATTTTTTCAGCAGAAACTCTGCAGGCCAGAAGGGAGTGGCAAGATATTTAAAGTGATGAAAGGGAAAAGCCTACAACCAAGAATCCTCTACCCAGCAAGGCTCTTGTTCAGATTTGATGGAGAGATCAAAAGCTTTACAGACAAGCAAAAGCTGATTGGAATGGTTAGACTGTTTCCAATTAATGTGCTTTCCAATATGATTTTGTTTAAGTCTACCATCTTTTCTATTTTTCCTATCTTTCAGTTATTCACTTTTTTCTCTTTCCTTACCTAGTTTTAAATTAAGTGATATCTTATAGTTTTCAAAATAATCTGTACATTTGGCTCAATATTTATACTTTTATTTTTTGTTTGGGGTTTTGTTTTGTTTTTTTGCTTACATTTGGTGCCAAGGTTTTTGTTTTGTTTTGATTTTTTTAATGGTCACTCAAGAGTTTACAACATGCATCTTTAACATAGTTCAATCTACCATCAAGTAATATTATACCACATCATGTAAAAAGTAAAAGCTTAACAGCCTTATGCTTCTACTATCCCCTCCCATTGTAAATATTATGTTGTTGACTGAATTTTGTTCCTTCCTTTAAAGAGTATTGAACTTCGTTTTGTTTGGGAGTTAAATTATTTGCAGATCAGCTTGATTATCTCAAAGCTTAGTTTTAAGTCATATTAGGGCAGGTCTAGGGTATCCTTTACTCTGCATCTAGCTTAGTTTTTACTATTAAGTCAGTGTATTTTAATACCTAGTAATGTCCCAGGTGTTCAACAAGGTCTCTGGCTAGTTGGAACTCAAATATCCCCCATTCCCATGTGAGTTCTAGGAATTGCTCAGCTTAGAGCTTCCAGTAGTTTTGAGACTGACCTCATGAAGTTTCATCATATACATGCATGGTTTAGTAATCAGTCACAGACTCCAGACACCCCAATGCAGACTCTTATGCTCCTTTTCTATTTAGCCGCCTCCTCTCTGGTATTTTGTACTTTCATTTGCCTCAGTGTCCTAGAACTCTGAACTTTTTCCTCTACCCAGCAAGACTTTCCCTGGGTTCCTCCTCCCTTCCAGAAAATTTCTTCAGGTAGAAACATGGTACAGTCTAAGGTCCATTTTTTTCCCCTACTCTTAAAGATCACAGTCCTGTACTGTCTGCTCTCCAACATCTGAAAATTACGGTTTCATATATTTTGTCCAGTTTTGTAGTTGTTTACATTATAGAAGTAAAGCACAACTGGGTCTGATTACTTTTTCATGGTAAAAAGCTAAAGTCCCTGAATTTCCTGTTTTCTGTCAACTACAGTGTAACAGAGTGGTGTAAATCCCAATTTTACTACTGCCTAGCTAGGTGACTTTGACCACTTGATTTAAGTTTGTTGAACTTCCTTTTCCTCACCTGTAAAATGGACATAAAAATACCTAAACTACTAGCCCCTTCTGCTTGTTGAGTTAAATATGTTAATAAACATATCTAGAAGAAGCATCTAAATGTCGATTTTCATTCTCCTTCCAACAAAACTGACTATGGAACAAGATGATTTCATTAAGCATCAGAAATACAAAAAGCAAAATTTTGTGATATCTATAATGTAAAATGTTCCTTTACGCTCCTGTGTCTTCAAAACACATGCTACGTACTGATTAAAACATGTATCCTAAACTCATACCTGAGCAGACAGTTCCATATGCTTATGTAGACACCAAATATAAACAGAATCAATTTTGTGGAGGCACACTTGGCTTCTTTATGATTATAATCATCATATGAGTGAGATTACTAGAAGCTGTGAAATAAAAGCATTGTATTTGCACTTTCTCAAATAAGACCATCCTTGGCATTAAATTAGGGAGTGCATAAAACTTGTTAAGGGGAAACAGATCCACATCTTTAAGAATCAATATCTAAAATATGTATAATATTCAACACAATTTCTGAGCATCTACTATGTGCTAGTGATTATTAGGTTCTGGAGGAACCAAGATAAACAAGATATAACCCCTCAAGGTTAGGAAAGATCAAAACAATAATATTTGGAAAGTGTCATAAATTGTATAGGTAATTAAGAGGGAAAAATGTAAAATCAGAAAACAGAACGTGCAGTTACCTTCTTGCACTACTTCATAAAGGCACAAGGTAGATTTCATGCTTTGCATGACATTCCCTTCCATCCAAAGTAATAAATAAATAAAAATCCAAGGCTCCTTCAATTTCTATTATATTTTTTTATCCACAAAAATTAACTGGTTGAGTGACTGAGTTAATCTTGATGATTAGGTTCACTAGGGATCTGAACCCATCATTATAAGGATGCTTTTAAATAGCTTAAGTCCTTCTTGGCATCTAAGTCTTTGCTATTGGAAGCCACACAATATGAGATATGAAGCAATTACATGGTAACAACATTGAGGCAACCATAGTAGTGCTACTCAAAGGATAAAATGGCACCCTGAAAATCAATTCATCATCAAAGTAAGACAGAGTCATCTCTAAAGAGGCTTTAAAACCCTTATTATCACAGCATCACATTCTTAGCCTTCTCATAGCTTCTTTAGAGTCATAAAATTATATGAAGTAGTACTTATAACAATATATTGTTCAGTTTGTAACATTTATACATGTAATATCTATAACGATAATATCACAAAAAGGGGAAAGAGAATAGAGCTCTATAGGAGTAATGTTTCACCAAAATTAAGTTAGTATAAGTCTGATTTTGAGGAGTTAAGATGTATAAAGTAAGCCTTAAGCAACCACTCAGAAAATAATTATTAAAACTATAATGGAAAAAAATTTAAAGTAATTAAAATGTTACATTAGAAAATATTCCACGTAAAAGAAAGCAGTGAAGAATAGTACAACAAAAGAGAAAAGAGATATAATAGAAACAAAAAGTAAATCAGCAGATGTAAATCCAACTATATTAATAATAACATTACATGTGAATGGATTAAGCAACTCAACCAAAAGGCAGAAATTGTCAGACTAGATTGTTAAAAATTCCCAACCCAAATACACAGTGTCTACAGGATACACACATTAGGTTCAAAGATACAAATAAATTGAAAGTAAAAGAATGGAAAAGGATATATCATCCAACAGCAACCACAAGAGAACTGGAGTGGCTAGAATATCAAGCAAAATATACTTTAAGACAAAAAAATGTTTCTAGAGATAATGAGAGAAAAATTTTAATCACAAGAGGGCAAAATCACCAGGAAGGTGAAATAATTATAAACATATATGCACCTAGTGAGATTGTAGCAAAATACATAAAACTTGACAGAAATGAAGGGAGAAATAGAAAACTCAACAATAATAGAGACTTCAATACCCCATTTTCAATAACAGATAGAACAACTAGGCAGAACAAGGAAATAAAAGACTTGAGCAAAACTATAACCCAATCACCATTGGACCTACATATCCTTGGGTTTTGCATCGTGGATTAGACCAACTGTGGATCGAAAATATATTTTTTTAATTCCATAAAGTTCCAAAATGTAAAACTTGGATTTGTCATGCACTGGCAACTAATTACATAGTATTTACATTGTAATTACAACTATTTACATAATGTTTGTGTTGTATTAGGTATTATAAGTAATCTAGAGATGATTTAAAGTATACAGGAGGATACGCATAGGTTATATGCAAATATGATGCCATTTTATATAAGGGACTTGAGCATCCTCGGATTTCAATATCCTCAGGGGGTTCTGGAACCAGTCCCCTGAGGATACAGAGGGACCACTGTAGACTAAACAGAAATCTATAAAACCTTCCACCCAAAAACAGCAGAATATTCCTTCTTTTCAAGTTCATAAGAAATATTCTTCAGGATAGACTATATGTTATATGTTAGGCCATAGAACGTACCTCAATAAATTTGACAGGATAGAAATAATCTGTATGTGTGTTCTGACCACAGTGGAATGAAAACAGAGATCAATTATAGAGAGAAATTTAGAAAACTCAAAAATATGTGAAAATTAAATAGCACACTCTTAAATAACCAATGGGTCAAAGAAAAAATCAAAAGGGAAATTAAAAAACACTTTGAGATGAATGCAAATGAAGACACACATATCAAAACTTATGGGCTGAATCTAAAGCAGTACCTATAGGGAAATTTATACCTGTAAATTCTTGTATTAAAAAAGAAGGACGATAAGAAATTAACAATCTAAACTCCCACTTTAAAACGCTGGATAAAGAAGAGTGAAATAAACCTAAAGTAAGAAGAAGAAAGGAAAGAAAGATTACAGTGGAAATTAATGAGATAGAGAAGAAATAATCAATGAAGTCAAAAGCTGGTTCTTTGAAAAGATCAACAAGATTGACAAACCTTTAGCTATATTGACCAAGAAAAATTTTGAGGGCTCAAATTTATAGAATCAGAAATGACAGAAGGGACATCCCTACTAAATTTACAGAAAGAAAAAAATAATTATAAAGGAATACTATGAACATGTGTATGCAAATATATTAGATAACATAGATGAAATGGACAAATTCTTAAAAGAAACACAGACTACCAAAATTGACTCAAGAATACACCATCTGAATAGAACTAAAAGAAGAGATTTAATTAGTAATCAAACACTTACCCACAATGAAAAGTCCAGGCTCAGATATCTTCACTGTTGAATTCTACCAAGCATTTAAAGGGGAATTAATATTAATTTTCACAAACTCTTCCAAAAAATAGACAGAACACTTCCCAACTCAGTCTGTGAGGCTATTTTTATCCTGATACCAAAACAAGACAATCAGGAGAAAACTGTACACCAATATCTCTTATGAATATGGACATAAACTCATCAACAAAATACTAGCCATCTAGCAACATATAAAAGAATTATACACCATGGAAATATGGGATTTATCCCAGAAATACAAGGTTGGTTTAGTATCTGAAAATCGATTAGTGTAATATACCATGTCAACAGAATAAAAAACAAAAACCACATTATCATCTCAATAGGCTCAGAAAAAGCATCTGACAAAATCCAACACCATTTCATGACAAAAACACTGAACAAAGTAGGAGTAGAAGGGAATATTGTGAACCTGAAAAAGGGCATCTACAAAAAAATCCATGGCTAACAGAATGTTTAATGCTGAAAGACAGGATGCTTTCCCCCCTAAGATCAGGGACAAGACAAAGACGTCGACTCTCACCACTTCTATTTAAAACTATAGCAGAGGCTCCAGGAAAACTACGTACTATAAGGAAATAAAAGGCATCCAGATCTTGTCTGTAGAAAATTCTAAGGAATTTAAAACAATAAACATACAGACAAAAAACTAATACAACTAATACATGAGTTCAGCAAAACTGCAGGATCAATATACAAAAATCAGTAGTGTTTCCATACACTTGCAATGAACAATCTGAAAGTGGAATGAAGGAAAATTCAATTTACAGTAGCATCAAAAATAATAAAACAGTTAGGAATAAATTTAACAAAAGTCCAAAACTTATTCTGAAAACTACAAAACACTGTTGAAAGAAATTTAACATATCTACATAAATGGGGAGGGGGGAGGTCCACATTCAGGTATTGGGAGACTTAATAGTTAATGTGGCAATACTCCCCGAATTGATACATAGATTCTATGCCCTCCCTATCAGAATCCCAGGGACTTCCCTGGTGGCGCAGTGGTTAAGAATCCACCTGCCAGTGTAGGGGATACGGGTTCGATCCCTGGTCCAGGAAGATCCCTGGTCCGGGATGATCCTGCAGAACAGCTAAGCCCGTGTGCCACAACTACTGAGCCTGTGCACCTAGAGCCTGTGCTCTGCGAGAGAGAAGCCACCTCAGTGAGAAGCCCGCGCACTGCAATGAAGAGTAGCCCCCTCTTGCCACAACTAGAGAAAGCCCACGCACAGCAACGAAGACCCAACACAACCAAATAAATAAATAAATAGAATCCCAGCTAACTTCTTTGCAGAAATTGACAAGCTGATTCTAAAATTTATATGGAAATTCAAGGGATTCAGAATAGATAAAACAATCTCGAAAAAAAGATCAAAGCAGGAGGATTCACATTTCTCAATTTCAAAACTTAGTACAAAGTAACATTAATCAAGGCAGTGTGGTGCTGTCATAGGATAGACATACAGATCAAATGAATAGAACTGAGAGTCCAGAAGTAAACCTATGTGTCTACGGTCAACTGATTTTCAGCAAGGGTTCTAAGATCATTCAGAGGGGAAATAAGAGTTGTTTTGACCGACAGTACTAGCACAACTTGATAGCCACAGGTAAAAGAATGAAGTTGGGCCCTTAACCCATAACATGTATAAAAATTAACTCAAAATAGATCAAAGACCTTCATGTAAAAGCTAAAAATATAAAACTCTTAGAAGAAAACACAGGAATAAATCTTCATGACCTGGGATTTGGCAATGACTTCTTATATACGACACTAAAAACTTGAGCAACAAAAGAAAAAAAAGAGATAAATTGGACTCCATCAAAATTCAAAATTCTTGTGCCTCGAGGACACTATCAAGAAAGGAAAAGATATCCCACAGAATGGAAGAAAATATCTGCAAATCATATACATGGTAAGGGACTTGTATCTACAACATACAAAGAACACATACAACTCAATAACAGAAAGACAAATCACCTAATTTTAAAATGGGCAAAGGATCTGAATACACAGCTCTCCAAAGAAGATATACTACAATGGCCAGTAAGAACATGAAAAGATGCTTATCATTAGCCATCAGGGATATGCAAATCAAGACCACATGAGATTCCACTTCACACCCACTAGAATGGCTAGAATCATAAAGTCATAATTATAAAACGTATTGGCAAGAATGTGGAAAAATTGGAACCCTCATGCAGTGCGGATGGGAATGTAAAATGGTGATGCTACTTTGGAAAACAAATGCATTTCTTCAAATGATTAAACAGAGTTTTTATATGACTCAGCAATCCCACTCCTAGCAATTTGCCCAAGAGAAGTGAACACACACACACACACACACACACACACATATATATATTTACAAACTAAGACTTGTACATGAATCTCTATAGCAGCGTCACTTATAATAGCTAAAATGTGGAAAAAACCCAGATTTCCATCAGTGATAAGTTGATAAACACAAGCTGGCATTTCCATACAATGGGATATCATTTGACCATAAAAATGAGTGAAATACTGTTATGTGCTACATTGATGAACACTGATGACATTGATGAACCCCAAAAACATGTTAAATGAAAGAAGCCAGTCACAGAAAACTACATATGACATTATTCCATTTACATGAAATGTCCAGAATAGGCAAATCAATAAAGACAAAGTAGATTGGTAGTTGCTTAGGGCTGGGGAATATAGGGGCATAGGGAGATGGTAGTTAAATAATAGATGGGTTTTTGTGTTTGTTTTTTTTTGTGGTATGCAGCCCTCTCACTGTTGTGGCCTCTCCCGTTGCGGAGCACAGGCTCCGGACGCGCAGGCTCAGCGGCCATGGCTCACGGGCCCAGCCGCTCCGCGGCATGTGGGATCTTCACGGACTGGGGCACGAACCCGTGTCCCCTGCATCGACAGGCGGACTCTCAACCACTGCGCCACCAGGGAAGCCCTAGATGGTTTATTTTTGAAATGATGAAAATATTCTAAAATTGACTGTTGTAGTCCTTGCATATATTTATGAATATACTAAAAATCTTTGAGGTATGCCCTTTAAATGGTGAACTGTATGGTATGTGAACTATAGCTCAATAAAGCTGTAAAAAAAATTCTACTTTTCAACATACCAGTTGTAGAACTGAACAATATTTAGAAAATTTGAAAGAATCTATGGCCAAATATTTTTCCCCTTGAAGTCTTGAGTTAATAATACCTCTGTTCTGACTCATTTACATGTAATTCATCAACATGGTTTCTAAGGAGGCATTTGATGTCTAAGGGTACTGATGAGATTTTAATTTGGTGAACCTTGGTTGGATACTTTTCTTTTTTCCCTCTGAACCATGATGTTGTGCTTGACGACATTAGTTTTAACTTAGTTCTGGAAAGGTTCACTTCCAGTTCCAAACTCAGATCTCAGGAATTGCAAGGGAGTCCTACATTTGGTAAAAATGCGGAACATGTTATTTCCTTTGGTTTGAATGATGAAGCAAGATTACATGTGACACTGATGAGTAAGATAGCAAGTTCAAATGCCTGGAGTTTTTAGCCATATGTAAAGTAATACATAGCACCCAAAACATGCTTTGCACTAGTTCTTTTTCCTGTAGCTGGGGCAGTGGTGGGGGGTGAGAAGGGATGCCACATGGGCACTTCCTAGAAGAGGCAAGAGGGACAGTCATAGTGTGTGCTTCTGTTAGCTTAGTCTCACTCTGACTCTCTGCTGGCCCCCTTATATGAGTTATGTCTGTGGGAGAGTAATAAAAATAAAATGCACTATGGAGAAGAGACAGTGATTTTGGTGCTCAGTGGGGAAGAGAAAAAATGTGATGTTATAAATCTCATGTTTAATTGTAGAAACAAAGTGAAGCAGAGACACTGACTCAGGGGTATTTAGGAGCCACCAGTGGCCTCAGATCCCCCAGCGTTCCACACTCCTCCAAACATTTCTTGGAATAGCAAGCATGGTATTATCCTCAAGACATAAAATGATGTACCAGTCGCCCTCAACCTGAAAAGTTTACTAGGTTTTTCCTGTTGATTGTGTTTGAATGCATTTAAGAGGCAGGAGTATTCTCAAAAGAAGTAGTACAGCTTGCAAAGAGTGGTATACAAGATATATTTCATATCCTCCTATTTTTCTGTTCCCCTATGTCTATACCCAATGGCAACAATTTCAAAACTCTTTGCAAAAACTTGCCAGGGAGTTTCATTTCTAAATCAAACTAGAAACTAACTTGTTAGTGACTGTGTGGTCAGTAACCAAGAAAATAGGGGGCTCTATTTTGTTAGCCCTAAAATCTTAAGTAGTCAGTAAGGTGGTTTTTGTTTTGTTTTAAATATTTGAAAATAAGGAATCACATAAAAGATTTGTAGGATAATGCTTGGTCCTAGATGTCAGATAGGTGACCTGGCCTAGCTCCCCCTCTGACCCAACAGAAAGAAACCTTCCTATTACTATTAAGTCAGAAACAGTTTTACAATCCTTCTCGTTACTGAGGATTAGCCATCCTTACCTCACCTGCTCCTGAGGGACTGCAAGTGAATCAGATTTACCAAGGGAAGGGGAGGAGGTACAGGGGAGAACCATTCATCCCAGTGACCTAGTATTATTTAGGAGCGGAGGTCCAACCTCCTACCCTCACTACACACATACACACTTACACTTTTTAATCTGTGAGTGTGGCTGGGAAAGGATTTAAAATGTGGGAAAGGCTAATAATGAATTCAGACTTGGGGTAGCAAGTTTGTACTGTTAACTGTGCTGCAGCCATGTTGTCATTAGAAAGCCGAGAGAGTCTCAGCTTCAAACATGCGTAGAACTGAGAGAAGAAAAGTTCAAAGATAGGGCTTTTCTTCCTTTCCTCAAAAGCTAAGAGTATTTTTTTTTCATGTCTTCTGTGATGATAATAATAACCACAATAATAACAAGATGGAATAGTGATTAGGCAGTATGATGGGACAGACACTGGCTTAAGTCCTTTACAGGGATACTCCTATTTAATTTGAATACCTCCTGAGACACATACCATTATTGCCCACTTAGCAAACTGAATGTAGAGGCCGAGTGCCTTGTAAAACATCATCTTGCTGAGCAGCCACAAGGGAGATTTGAATCGAAGGAACAGACTTTGGAGGCTAAGGGTCTCACCAGTACGTGACAGTGAAAGGGGGATCTGGGGCAAGTGAACAAGACATATGGATGGCCACATAGTAGTTCAAATCAGCAACAACTTACTGAAAGCCTCCTCTATACAATGTTACATACATGGAACCCTGAATATATGTTTGTTCTACCCCATATTAAAATCCAGTCAGGGAGTTCCCTGGTGGCGCAGTGGTTAAGAATCTGCCTGCCAATGCAGGGGACACGGGTTCAATTTCTGCTGCGGGAAGATCCCACATGCCGTGGAGCAACTAAGCCAGTGTGCCACAACCACTGAGCCTGCGCTCTAGAGTCCATGAGCCACAACTACTGAGTCCCCGTGCTGTAGCTACTGAAGCCCGAGGGCCTTGAGCCCGCGCTCCACAACAAGAGAAGCCACCGCAATGAGAAGCCCACGCACCGCAACAAAGAGTAGTCCCTGCTCACGGCAACTAGAGAAAACCTGCGTGCAGCAATGAAGACCCAACGGAGCCAAAAATAAATAAATAAATTTATAAAAATAACTAAATAAAATCCAGTCACTAAAATTAAATATGGAGAGCAAAAAAATTTGTTTGATTTACTTTTAGATCTTATTATGCTTTTGGCTGGGAAGAACGGCTTCCAGTCATATACACAATATTTAGTTTATAAAGCATTTAAAAAAAAACAGATGAGACTGGAATTGCAGATTGATAGAAATTATATTAAAATGATTAACAGGTCCTATATAAAATTAAAAGAAAACAAGTCTTCCTGCTGAAGAACCGTCATAGCAGAGTCACTGCCCAAAATGAGGTCAATCATATGATTTAAACAATTCCTCTAGAGAATGGGAAGGGGACATGAAGAAACAGGAACATTTAAAATATTAAAAAACCCTTCTAGAGACTTGAGAACAATGCAGCTTTCACAATGTGGGTACCAAGTCCCAAACTGCCAAGTTGCCTTTGGGGGTAAGGACACTTAATTGCGATTTTGGATGGATAACAAAACAGACTGTTTTCCTCTTCTCCTACCTCCCCTGTAATAAATAGTCAAAGATGCACCCTGTGAAAATACTGTGTTCGGGCTTTGAGGACATATGCTAACACTGAGAATCTGAAATGGGCTGACTCATGCACCTTGTGAATTTTTTCTTCATTGTTCTGATTAATAAGGTTAGCTGAAGTCAAGTTATGCGAAAATCAGTTGAGAAAAGATGGATGATTTCTCTTTCTTTTCAGAAAATACCACCCAGCTTTTAATTACAAATGCTGTATTTACAACAACAAGCCAATATTTTGTTTGACTTTACTGAGAAGGAAAGTCGAATTTTGACAAATTTTTTATCCTTTTCAAAAAAGCAAGATATTTAAAAATATGATTTGGTTGTAATTAGCCATGTGTCCCCAACCCCATTAGAATGCCATTTTGACTAGAGACAAAGTTGGGTGTAGGTGAGGTCATGGAGCTTTGAACCTGTCAAACTTAAATTGAAATCCTGGCTCGGTCAGTTAAGGGCTGTGAAACCCTGGGTAAGTTTACTCAATCTCTCTGAACTACATTACCTTATTTGTAAAATGTGGATTATATACATCACACTGTGAGTTACTTTAAGAATTAATGTATATATGCCTAGTATATGCTCTAACTTATATTAACAACTGATCATTTATCTGATGAATTGATTGGCTCACAGGTATGTCTGCTAGTCAAGATGATCTTTGATCTGATTGAGGCTGCTACCAGTTTTAAGTTTTTTTATTATGAACTGCTTTAGCTAAACAATGGACTTATGAGAGACCCAGATATTTTTTGTTGCTCCTGCAATATACGGAATACATGATGAAACAGAGAGTAACTTAGAGCTCTAAATTTCTAGCCTCTAATGTCTAACAAAAACCTTGCTACTTATTCATGAAATATTTACTTAGCTTTCATTCTATGGCTAACACTAGGATTACACAGGTGACCAAAACAGACAATGCTCTACCCACATAAAATTTACATAAGGGGAATGGATAGGGATGAGAGAGTCAGAGCTAGCAGGTTGGAGAGGCAAGAAACAAAGGCTATAGGGAAATATAAGGCAAAGTTATAGAGGAGGTTGTGGATTATTTGTGTGGCTTGATCTAAGAAAGAACAGATGTTTGAAGTAACTCTCCCCTTATACAATGAAAAAAATGTTTTTTAGGTTATTTAAATTTTATCATCTTTGGTGTCCACTTCTGATTTTACTTCAGTTTTTGCTTAGTTTATTTAATCCAAAAGTCCTGTCAAGATATCCCCTAGGAATCCCATCTGTAATTGTCAGGATTGTAAATTGAATACATTTTAACTTTTCTGCAATGCCAGCTGGAGTTAAGGGAAGAGATTTCTTCTTCAAGGTATTTGAGGCAGAATTTTTCAATAGACTTTATTTTGTTTTGTTTTTTTGTATTTTTGCGGTACGCGGGCCTCTCACTGTTGTGGCCTCTCCCATTGCAGAGCACAGGCTCCGGACGCGCAGGCTCAGCGGCCATGGCTCACGGGCCCAGCCGCTCCGCGGCACGTGGGATCTTCCCGGACCGGGGCACGAACCCGTGTTCCCTGCATCGTCAGGCGGACTCTCAACCACTGCGCCACCAGGGAAGCCCTCAGTAGACTTTAGGGAAAAAAAAAAAAGGGCTCTGTGACGGGCTGAGTTGTGTCCTCCCAAAATTCATATGCTGAAGTCCTAACCTCCAGTACTTCAGAATGTGACTCTATTTGGAGACGGGGTTTTTAAAGGGGTAAAATTAAATGAAGTCATTAGGGTGGAGCTTAATCCAATATAACTAGTGTCCTTATAAGAAGTGAAGAGTAGCAACGACCTAAGTGTCCATCGATGGATAAATGGATAAAGGAAATGTGGTATATATAGATATAGATTGATAGGAAAGTAGATAGATATTAGAAAATTACTCAGCCATAAAAAAGAATGAAACCTTGCCATTTGCAACAACAGGGATGGACCCCAAAGCCATTATGCTAAGTGAAGTAAGTCAGACAGAGAAAGAAAATATGTATTCCACTTATATGTGGAATCTTAAAAAAAACAAAACAAAAAGACAAGCTCATAGATACAGAGAACAGACTGGTGGTTGCCAGAGATGGGATGGAGGGTGGGAGCAATGGGTGAAGGGGGTCAAAAGGTATAAACTTCCAGTTACAAAATAAATGTCAATGAGATAAATGTACAGTATGGTGATTATTGTTAATAAAACTGTATGGCATATTTGAAAGTTGCTGGAAATAGATCTTAAAAGTTCTCATCACACACAAAAAAAAACATAACTATGTAAGGTGAAGGATGTTAACAAGAAATGGCATGGTGATCATTTTGCAATGTATACAAACATCGAATCATAATGTTGTGTACCTGAAACTAATATGTCAATTATGCCTCAAATATAAGTGAAGTACATAGAAATACACAGAAGACAGACCATGTGAAGACACAGGGAGAGGATGGCCATCTATAAGGTGAGGAGAGAGTCCTCAAAAGAAACCAACCCTACCCCAAGTGAATCTTGTACTTTTAGCCTCCAGAATTGTGAGAAAATAAATTTCTGTTGTTTAATCTCAGTCTGCGGTCCCTGTTATGGAAGCCCTAGCTAACTATTATGGGCTTCAAAGTAATATGAAAGCCATTTAGCCCATTTGCCTACTCAGTCATTTACTTTTCAGATTATCTGACTTCAGCTCATAATAAAGACATAGAATTATAAGTGGTGTTTAAAAGTTATGAAAAGCCTCAGTCTTCACCCTCTAGGACCAAAGATGTGCTTTCCTACTCCAACTCCCTTGGGTTTTTTTTTTCCCCCTTTGTCAGAAAGGTAAGGTATCAGACTAGGACTAGGCCTCTACATTTCTTCTTTATAAAAGAGGAAAATCATTCAGAAAAAAAATGACATTTCTATTTTGATTTTCGAGGTCTTACTGGAATGCAATATAAAAGTTACATTCTATTTTGCAGAGGAAGAGATAAATCTGAACTGCAAAACTATCCTAGTGGAGATTGAAAAAAAACTTTGTCCAGTAATTATTCCTTAATTTTCATTTCTCTCTCATTTCTCTCTCCTGTACTAGCCACAAAAAACAAACAAACCAAAACAGGCAACAAGGGTAACAGGTTACTAAACTATATCTGTCTGCAGGTGATGATTTGGGATGGTATCGGCTAGTTCTTTTTCATGGATACCTCAGAGTTTAACAGAAAGTTGAGAATGCTGGACCAGCAGAGCAGGAAATTCCTTACAAGCCCCCACTTCCACATCTGCTGCCTCTTTTTAAATCCATTGACTGTAGAGAACAAACTTATGGTTACCAAGGGAGGAAGAGGGGGTGGGACGAATTCGGAGATTGGGATTGACATATATACACTACTATGTATAAAATAGATAACTAATGAGAACCTACTGTTGAGCACAGGGAACTCTACTCAATGCTCTGCAGTGACCTAAATGGGAAGGAAATCTAAAAAAAGAGGGGATATATGTATACGTATAACTGATTCATTTTGCTGTACAGAAGAAACTAACACAACATTGTAAAGCAACAATACTCCAATAAAAACAAATAAATAACTAAATCCACTGACTGAAGTTCAACAGTATCCCCAAGTTTCCTCCAGTTCATCTGTCAGTTAGCAGTGCCCTGCCAGTGACTCCGTATTTTTGGTAGATGAAAGACCTGCAAATCCTTTTTGCCAAAAAGATTAATACTGTCAAAATATTTGCAAAGAGGTAATGAGAATGGAACACTAATCATATACAGTCTGTGCCACACATATACATACAGTTATCAGAGTAGTACATTTGTGAAGTGCTTTATATATCTAACTTCTTAACCATTCATTCATATCATCCTCAAGACAACTGTTTCAGTAAGTAGGTAGTTATTGTCCAGGTCTTGCTGACTTCTAAGAGGGTGTGAGAGAGGGGTAGACTAATGGCAGAGATGTCAACTGACTCAATAAAAAAATAGGTGCACCTAGAACCCAGGTATACTGTTCCCCATCTAGTACATTCAACCATGTAAAAGTACGTAAGAGCTGTGCTTATGTGCATACATTTGACCTTTTTAGACAATGTGAATATATCAGCAATATTTTTTAATCTGGTAGTTTGATTGAAATTACCGATCAATCAAGTGAAAGGAGTTACTGTGGTTGTAGATGTAAAACCATTGCCTTGGGGGGTCTGTAGTATCTGGGACACAGGTGTGCTTTGTTATGTGAGGGGGATTCAGGGCAATTAATGTTTTCTTTCTCCTGTTGCCTATTTAGCACACAGCAAGGCTGGCCTGTTCCAGAATCCTCATGTGATCCTTGATTGCATTACAAAATATGATCAAAAGACTCCACCTCAATGGGCATGATTGTGCTGCTTGCTAAACTCAATGGCAATTTATTTAAATATGATACTCTGCAGGAGAACTCCTTCAAAGAAAAGGCACAACAGGCAGTTTATCATTTCCATGCGAGGCGTTTCGAGTTATTGCCTCTTGAAAGCATTGGGGAAACAAGGATAATGCTGGTGGAAGAGTTAAAATGTGACATGATCATAAGACCCACTCTCTATGAACAATGCTAGTTATGTCCTAGAGTTAATAGCTTGGTGGTCCCTTCTTAACACAAATCAGCCTTCCAAACAGAGGAAAGAGATGGGTGTGGGTGGTAAGGAAATTAGGAGCATGGATTCTAGACAATAATGCATCTGAGATAATCGAGTGATGCAAGCACATTACTATTCAGTGTGTGGCAGAGTGCCGCTAATTCACTAAAAAGCTAAGTCAGGCAAATATAAATTAAAGCATGTGCAGGACTGGATTGTAAAAAATAAGAGCAATTAGCATTGCAGTATGTGCACATCTGCAATAATCCTGTTTGATGCATCTTCTATTAATTAACTTTATTGGAAGAAAAAAAAATCAGGTCAACAGAAGGAAATGCACAGCTTTTGGCCACTACAAAGCATTTCCAAACATTGACTAAGTTTGCCATGTAAATGTGTCAAATGTCCTCCTTTAAACCTAGAAAAGCAAAATGCTTCTTATTTGCAAAGCTGTGATATTTTTAAGCCTACAAAGTTTAATTTTTAGAAGTGCATTATGACAACTTCTGTTCATGTACTCTTTTTTCTCCCTGGTGATGTGCTTCCTGTGTTTATGAGGGAAATTATGTTAAAAAGCAGGTTGAACAATTTCATTTATTTACACATGAACTGCAACCCAATCAAATCTATGATTTGGAATATGTAATATGAAAAATTATAATTATGCCCCTGAATCTGGAAATACTTTATTGTATAATCTTAATTCAACAATGTGTTTTAAATATTTCCATATTCAAATATAGAAAACAAGATTTTAGATCTAAATTAATATATAAAGATTTAATCAACATAGAAAGTATTTTTAGGATGCAACAATTCTTCCCAAAGTATAAAAATAATTTAATTCCTAGTTTAGTAGGCTGTTAAATATTTCTCACTAACTATTTGCTATTTTACCAGTATTTTCTGAAATCACTAGTATAGGGAGGCAAATTATCAGTTTTCAATGAATTGAATTGTTTACTAAGAAATCAGTATTTCTTAAATATATCATTGATTATGTCTCATTCTTACAGTCAGTTTGCTTTTAGCACAGATCTCTAAAATAAAAATTGTATTTGGGGAGGTAATATTTATATCAAAAAGCAAAAATTATTTTTCTTAAGTAAAATTGGAAGTAATCTATGATTTCTAACTTATGTAAATTCATCTTTATTTTTCTGATTCCAAATGGGTTTACTTTAAATAACTGATTACCGTTGGTTTTCACCGCCTTTCTTTTTCATTTACAAAGAAGGCAGATAATATGCCTGTATATGAAGCAATATATGAATTAATTATCATTGTTTAATTCTTTTGACAAAGCTCCAACTCAACAGAAATACTTTTAAAAGTGCACTATTACCATTATATGACGATGCACTTAGATAATGCCATCAAGGGTATACCTATAAGTCAAGAACTGCCAGTCTTTCTATATTTGTGGTTTTTAAAAATTTAAAGCATTGTACTTAATCCAGTAAGATATTTTGCTGTAAATTAAGCTTAATCGTGATAGTAAATTGTATATTTAATAGTTTATTGATATTGATATTCTTGATATTGATATTCTTATTAAAAATTCAAAATATGTTTTCTGAACTAAATGATAATTAAATTGTAAAATGCAAACAAGCATTTGAGGAAACTTGCTATGCAATTTAATACAATAGAATAACAAACCAGATGAAATGTTTTCATCAATAAAAATTTGCTCTCTTGACTGATTTATGAATTTCAGTTTTAGATGATTATATGTAAGATAATGTTTGAAAAAAACTATAAAAATATGTCACTACAACATTGAACTTTTGCATTCTGTGTTGTGTACATAAAGGAGACTTTTTTCCTGAGACCTAATCTGTGTGAATAGCCTGAATCTCTGGCCTCTGAAGTGAGATCAGTAAGATAGAAGGACTTGAAAGTATTGCTTCCCCCATACATTATAAGCAAAGATTGTGCAAGTGAATATTACTTCTAAAATCTCATTGGAGAATATCATTTTTGTCAAGTTCATATGGTTGAATACATCTATACTACAGATCAGAATGTACATTGTCATTTTAGAATTTGTGACTTTTGTCTACATATTAAGGTTAGACAAGAATTGATGTTTACAAAGACTTATTTCATATTAAGGAAATGTGATTAGTGTCTGAGAATTGTACTAACCATGTGTACCCTCTACCATACCATCTTGCCAATACTTTCTTATTTTATTATTTTTAAAAATATTTATTATCTTTTTTTTTTTTTTGGCTGTGCCAGGTCTTAGTTGCGGCATGCATGTGGGATCTAGTTCCTTGACCAGGAATCGAACCCGGGCCCCCTGCATTGGGAGTGCAGAGTCTTAACCACTGCACCACCAGGGAAGTCCTGTCAATACTTTCTTTTAAAAATTCTTACATCTATGTGCACTAGGCACTACCTGTCATTCTTCAGAGGTCCTAGAGTCCCTTGGACATAGAGCCAGATCAGAGCTTCCACATTAACTCTCAATTTCCTGGCTCTTTCAGGGCTTCGGCAGACTCATAATGTCTCTTTAACATTGGGTTTTTTTGTGGTTTAATATTTCTAAAAGCAGTAAATTATTTCCAGTGTACGTAAAAAAGACAAATTTCTCTGTGGTTAGTGACCACAAAACAAAACAAGAAACAGAAATACTTCAGAGCACAAATCCTAAGAAAAGTTTCAAGTTTTAAACTCTTACTTTGATGTCATATGTGAAAAAGGAAATTTTGATAAAGAATTGCGAACTGCTATGTTAAAGAAGCCTTGAAGCTAACATACATTCCTATGTCTATCATTTTCATTACCAATAATAAGCATGCTAATTGTTAGGTAAACACACACACTCATTGTCTCTCATAGGCATATAGCATAGCTGTGAGCTGCTGAGCATGATTCATATTGACTAGTAAAGATATCTTATGATTTAAGATAGACTCAATCTTCAATTTAAGGGATTTTTAACAAATAGTTTTTTTTTTAACAAGAAAGTAATACTAGTAGCAAATGAGTTTTTAAAGCAATGAGATGTTACTGATTTATCACTGCTTTTGTATTTGCTCCCAGATCTCATTATTATTTTCGTTTTTAATTATAATAATTTGAAGTTCAGAAAGAGTTTCTGGATTTTAAAATAATGCCTCCACTTCACAATTTTTAAGTGATACTTTTAGAAAATATATTTTAATTGATCTTGTAGATTTAAAGTTTGGCAACTGACGGAGAAAATTTCTTGACAAGCTAATTGACAATGGTAATTTAAAACTGTATTTATTGAAGCATCGTTAGAGATATTAGATCATAGAATGACAGAATGATAATGCTTGTGTTATAATTTACCATGCTCCCCAATTTTAGAGAACCGTATGCTCAGATAAATTCAGTTAATTGGCAAACAGCACAGCTAATAAGTGGAGGAGCTTAGACTTGCTCTTTTTTTCATTTACATTCTAAATTAACAAGTGTAACTTTTATTTGGGGTAAAATTAATAATGCAAGAGGATGTTATAACTTCAAAACAAAGATACATAAGTGAACGAAAAGAACAGCATTAGGGGTTTCATTACTCTATACGATAAAGAGGAGAGAAAAAAGCATAGATTACATGATAAAGCAGCAAGATTTTTTGAGCACCTTTCCTTGTTTCATATTGCTAAACCCTCACCTTCTTTCTCAAATTTGGCCTCATTCATAGAGAGAGCACTAAGCAATAGAGATTTTGTGGCAGAGAGAGATCAATAATGACAAAATGCAGTTCAGATTCTAGACTCTCAAACTCAGGCAAAGTAACATAATCAAGTTTTTTACTTTTTTCCATCATTGCTCCTGCTTTTTTCTGCATATTTCTTCTGGAGCAGATCAAAACTAAGCTGAGACCCTAGATGGTATGTACAGATAAAGAAAATGGGCATATCACTTAGAGATTTTTACCCCTGATATGGTAAAACCAATGTTATATACAGAACAGCTTTTTCCAAACTGTCTAAATTACATATTTTGGATCTGAGAATTTCTAAACCTAGAAAAATAGGAAGACACAGACCCAAAATTTATATATGTATATATATATATATATATATATATATGGCTACCAGTAAGATGGACCAATGACAGCTTTAGGATATATGATATCAGAATTGTCCTAGAATCTTGCTCTGACTTTTTGTGATAATCCTTTATGAAAGATAGGTTTCACTTTAGAAACTGAAATTGAATAGTAAATAAAGAAAAGAAAAACAAAACAAATAATTTTTTGACTAATAAATTATTTTGTTTCAAATGTATAATTATTCTCAGATGAAAACTACAGTCTCGTTTATTATGAAGTCCTCTCTATTAAAATACTTACATATTCCTTCTATTAGCTCTTCTTAATGGAATAAAATACAGAAGTTACTTTACTTGCAAAAGCAGAGTTGGGATCCCTGCTCCAAACATGACAATGAGTTTTTAAACTAAAAGTAAATTATGATATGGTGTCCCAAGAGGATATTAAAACATTAACGTTAAGTAGAATATCACAGTCGGAACTGTCAAGCACTGAGTTAACAGTAAATCATATAGTGATGCCAAAGAGGAATAATCCAGACTCCAGGGCTCTTCAGACTAATAACTAGGATGCTGAAGCAAATGACTATGTTTGGAGACAATGAGGCAAAACAAAATTCCAGGAAAGAAAAAAGATAGTCATAAATAAGATATAAATGAAAAATGCTTTTAAGTTTTAAAATGTGCACATGGCTTAAAGAATATATATATATATTCATTCATATATATTTATACATAATACATAAAACATCATACCTATGCTTCCTGGCTGAGATCAACACACGCTCTCTTATTTAAAAGGAATGGAACTTAAAGATCACACTTCCACTTTCTATGTGCCAGGGATATTCCTTTTTTTTTTTTTTGACTCACTAATTTGACTAGAAGTTGTGTGATTTTTCTGGAGAAGTAAGACCCACACACTTCTTTATGTTCAACATTTCCAAAGTTGCTACTCTACTCTCCTCCCTTGCATTGGAATCTTGTCTAATATGCACAAGGGTGCCATTTCTTAGAGGTGCTCATTCTGAAAGGAGAAGAAGCAGATAGGTGGGACGTCAAAGAAAGACAGCCATGCTAATGGTCTGGTAGATGTTATGACTGTTTCCAGCAGTAACAAAGACTCCACTGTGTGCCCTCAGGTAGGTCACTTAACCTGCGGTGTCACAACTGCTCCACCTGCAAATTAGATAATCACCTTTGCCACCCATCTTCCTCTCAGGGTTGTTTTGAGAATGTCATAACTGGTCATTTGTTTGATCTATTTAAGAAACACTCAATGCCCTTGGACCTCTGAATGTGCATACCCAAGTGCAAGCTCAGTTATGAAACTACATCCAACAGGAATGTTTCCTTACTGAAAGAGACAAAGGGCAGCCAATTGAAGAATGCCAGACCCAAATGACATCTTGAAGGCCTTTGAGATTCTCAGATGAAAGGCTTTATATAAAAATAAAGTATTGTTATTACCTAGGCAAAGAAAAATGCATGCGTTTTTCTGTCAGTGTTCAAAAGCCAAAATATAGTGGTGCCCTTTGCTCCCCTTTGATATTTCCTTCGCATTTAGTTTGATGACAATATAGATAAATCCTCTATTTGGTGCCATTGGACCTGGGTTACATTTCAGTATGTGGAAAATGACGAAATGAAAGAGAGAAGCCTTTGAAAGAAAGTGAAAATAAATGTAATAGCCAAAAGCCAAATAATAGTCAAAGTATATTTAAAGTCTATTAAAGAGCAGCAGTCAGGGTATCAAATGCACACTCTCTCATCCTCTGTGGTCAGCCTACTATGTGGACCACCTGCCTTAAATTACACAAATTCACCGCATCGCTGGAGTGAAGGGGGGAAGGCAGGAGAAAAATGGGGGTGGAGAAGCAGCTTTCTCCATTCATACTAATCATACCAAATTTTAAATATTTTTCAAATGCCTCTTTTCAATTCACAATCAATTATACTTCAATCTCTAAACTGCCACTCTTGGGTTTGGAATATGTGTTCATACATGCAATAAGTAAGTAACTTGGAGTTTCAGTTTTTCAGTAGATACTGATTGACATGTATTGTTTAGTTATCAGTGATTATGCTGTTTTAGGAGGTGACAGGGCAATGTAGAGCTGTTTATGGCACAGGAATATAGGAAAATGGAACCCCAATTGGCTGGAGTAGGAGATGATACCCTTTTGGGTAGACTGCCCCAGTTTGGTTAAGAAGCACATGTAGAGAGTCTGAGTCTGGACCTTTCATAGAAATCAAGTGGAATCAATTTCAGGGACATGAAAATGCACTGATAATAAGCTAGCCAGATTCCTTATTAAATTTGACAATGATTGCTTTTGGGGTGCCAAGACTGCTACATATAGTTGTGAGGGATGTTCATTGAACAAAGGCACTTGTCCATGGGGAAATGGGGCCTGAAATCAGCCCTACTCTGACTGCTTTTACAGGCAAGCCATACGCCGCAGGGGAAAAAAATAAAAGCTCCCCTTTGCTTATTCACACAAAGAAATCACATAGGACAATGGCAGCTATGTGGTCCAAACAGAAAGACACTCTAAAACACTTGAGTTGAAATAAATGTCTGAATATCAGTGTTTTAATAAATGTCTTATTTTGTGCTTACTTGGGTTTTCATTCTAAACATAAACCTGAGAGACAAGTGTATGAATTCCTCCGCTGTAAGAGTATGGGACTGTCATATTGTCATTTTTTTGGTTCTTTTACATGTGGATTCTGCTTCTCTCCCTCAGTTTCCCTATTAGTATAACAGTGATGTTAGTTCAAATCAACAAAAATGCCATCTGACAGGTGTTAAGCAAGGTGCTGGGATTATAATAGTGAGCTGGATAGGCACCTGCCTACAAAAAGTATAAAGTCTAATAAGCAACTATTAATCTATAGGATTTTGCTACAGATTGATGAATGTGCATTGAAAAGAAATAAAAATAGCAAAGGCAAAAAAAAAAAAGTGTTCTTGGACTCACTCTACTCTCTTTGTCAAGTTTCCAATTTTAGAATGCTAGATGGAGAGGGACCATGTTTGCCTCTCCACTCCACACTTAGGAGAAGTCCTAATTTTCTGCACTGCTTCAGAATAGCAAACAAAACTGGGGGCGAAGTAACTACTGTAAGGGCCTCTGTGCACACGCAGCAAATAGCCACAGGTGAGACCAGCCTTCTGTGATTAGAGGCGCCTTTGTTTGTTTATGATAGGCATGACACAGTCACTTCCACATAGGCCTCAGACGTTAGAGAGAACTTCAAGAAATGTTTGTTGACTGAATAATCATGCATCTGTTTAACGCAGTATCATAGTGGCCACCCACACAGCCTGTCGCTTGGGGAAAAGTGCTTGGGAAAGAGTGAACATTTCGAAGTTGCTTCTGCAGATCTACCGATGTTTAACTCTAGCTGTAAAATCCAACAACTGGGCAGATATGTTCTAGGAGTAAGTGAGAGTCACTTGTGGTCATATATTCGAATAAGTTCACACACTCTTTACCTAGGTTGTTATTTTTCTGAATTGTGCTACCTATAATCTGATTTCAAGTTGTTCTTTGCATCAGTAACTCAGGAAAACAAAACCCACTAGGAAAGCATGTCAGACATGAGAATAGCATTGCAGATCACAAATTCAAAAGGCCTCTGGGAACATTTGTACAGAGTAGGAAAACCCACTTATGATCACTTTCCTTTGGTTTTGCCTCATTCCATAATCACTCCATGGGGCAAACTGTACTCCTGGTTTTTCTACCCAACAAACAGTTTCTGCACATGCTAGTTAAATTATCTTTCTTTTTCCAACAGTCTTGAATTCATAAGAGTATTCTTAGTGGTAATTATCCTTATAAAAGGCAAAAATAATGGTCTTGGGGCATTTTTCCACAAACAAGGCTTTATATCAGTAATTGTAAAAATCAAAATAAAATAAAAAGTACTCTGAAAGGTACACATATTCATAATATTACTATTGGAATTTTTAGTATAAATAAAGACATACTTATTTTCATTCTTAGGAAAGGAAAAGATAAAACAGCTAAATAGGATCCTGGCCTTTACAATTTACCAGGTGTTATGTCTATGCCGAGTAGTGTCCAGCCTCATTTATCAGTCGTGGTCTTGTCTACTTTGTTTATGCAAGACTTTGTAGTAAAAGAGAAAGATAGTGAGCCTTGGAGGATAGTTGCTCAGCTGGAAGTAATGGGTAGTTCTAGTACACAGGCCAATTCTGGAGTTTACTAACCTGCTTAAAATCTTAAAATCACACCCCCAAGTAGAGAAAAAAAGCACTGGACTAGGCCCAATTAGTCTTGGACAAATATCCTAAACACTCTGGACTTCAGAGCCCTTTGCCATAAATTAAATGGTTGAATTAAATGAATCTAAACCTTGAGAGAAATGGAGACTTCATAGCCATGGTAGAGAGCCCACTGGTAACCAATCAAGGAAGATATGCAAATCACCATCAGACTAAAATTGACCCTGGGAACCTGTTGTCTAGGGAAGCAGATAACCAGGTACCCAAAGCGACTCTTGAAGGCACTGTGAAATGAACCACAGGGAAAACTGGAAATAATGACAATGAAGTCAAAACGACTACCAATATCAGGATTTATCGAAGGATTGGTCCAAAAGCAGTAGCCAACCAGCAGATTAACCTGCAATTCAGCAGTTAAAGTTTGCTGTCATTTCTTAGAACTCAAAAGTCCTATGTAAGCTATAAGCGGGAAAGAAGCTGCAGCTCATAAGTGGAAAAAGAGATTATTCCAAGTCTCACGTGGGTCTTGCTCATCACAGCCAACTACAGAACCAACCTATGTCACCATAGAGCTGACACCACCTATGTCATCTTCCAGTGTAAAGGGCCATCTCTCAACACGGCAGAATTATAGGTTGAAAGAATATTTGGATGAAACATTTCAGAAGGCAATTTGTGTTAGCTATTAAAAATTTAAAATGGCCACACCAGTGTACACCTTCCCTCCTCCCCCCAATGAAATAACATTTGCTATGGTAGACATGACAGTCTTCTACAGAAAATAAATGCCAAACACATAGGAGTTCAACACTAATTTCTCCTTACACAGAATGCACATGACCCCTTTGACCACCAACCTGTCTTTCATGCTAGTTTTAGAAACCTGGTCAGAAAAAATAAAAATTTCTGTGGCTTGTGAAACTTTTTTGGGGGGGGGTGGTATAAGGTCTTGACCAGCAAATATGAAAATATATTGTTTGGTTTCCTCTCAATATCAATACTTAGTATCGCATTTTGGGTCTTGTAAGTGCTCCCATATGTTTCAGAAATAATTAAATTTTTATTGACATTTTGGCCTGCCTCCTAAAGATGAATATCCTTCAGCTGTTAAACATTTGATAAGATTGAAGTTGGGAAAGTTTTTTATTTAATAATTTTATGCTCTTGAATATATACATACAGAAAAGACAAGAGGTGACCTGAGTCTTTTGATGTGGTGATGGGAACTCAAGGAAAAAGCAGTGACTTTCAAAAACTCTCAAGCTGCCCTTTGAGAGAGAGGAGGGGATAATCAGTACACCTTCTGTCATATGATTAAGCTTATCAAATCAAGATCGGTTCTACATAAGCCAGTAAACTGATCTGGTTCCTTGTTTGGTGACGGTAATGAAGAACGAAGAAAGCTTATGCATTGGGAAATAAGGTTTTTAAAAAGGCTCTCAAGTTAACCCATTCTCTTTCACCCAGGAAATCAGCCTTCTTTTCCATTGGGAAAACAAACCTCTGACCTTCAAGTTACTAACGTCGAAGGGACATGGGAGGAAGGGGGATAAAGGTTCATCAAAAAAAATACTGAAATGGTCAGACACTGTTCCCCAAATATACAGATTCCCAGCCTTGTGGGATTCCAAGCAAATAACCAGACTATCACTCAGGCCCAAACCTTCCTCTGTAAGCAGACATTTGCTAGCGGTGCCCTGGCCTCGACCCTCCTCACCGCTGGTCTTCAAGCCTCCGCGGCTAATTCCTTCCGTAATTTGCCTTCACCTTGGGAAAGAAGAAAGAAAACAGTTGCTCCTCCGCAATCCCCAATCTGTTACACTTCGAAAGGAGAAGAAATGGCTGGAAAACCTCTCTCGTTTCCTCTGGGAAAAGCGTCCGCTGGAGGCTACTGTGGGTGGGGCCCACCTTTAGCTTCAGGTTGACAAATGTCTTTAGCGCGTTCTCAGTTCTGTCGGCCTTAGGGGTCCCCTAAAATCGCGCTAGCGTCCGCCCTGTCTGACCTGCCCCCCTGCAGCGGCGCACATTTCAGCTTTTCAGCTTCCCGGTGGAGCTCACAGTAATTGAGTCGGGAGGGTTATTTTTCCTGGCCTCGCTTCGCCGTCCAGAGACGGCAGGGAGCTTTCGAGAAGACATCGCCTCCTACCTCCTGACGCCCCGGCAGCTTCTGAGCGCCGCCCGGGCCTCCGCCCCGCGGGAACCAGAACAGCGATTCTCGCGGCCGCGGCCAGAGGCTGAGGCCGGAGGGTGAAACCACCAGGGGTCCCAACGGAGGGCTTATTCCCGCTCCGCTTCACACTTGGGGTCAAATCGTATTAACACCAAACCACCAACGGGGCGGGAGCAGGTGGTTAATTGCATAAAATAGTTAACTGCAAGAAACTAACTTTACAGGCGGGTGACTTGGTTTCCCTCCGTAGCTTTGTCATCATAAAAAGAAGGGCCCTCCCTCCTCCTTAGTTGGAAGGCGTGGAAAGGTTATCAGCTGCTCCAGAAGAAGGCTGGTGGTGCACACTGTCAGTTTAGCGTGGCCGGCAGGCGGGCGCGGTAGGCGCGCGGGCTCCCGGTCCGCGCGGCTCTTGAAGGCAGGTTTCCCTCACCCCTGACTGGAAGGTAAGAGCTCTGGCATCTGGAAGTGTCAGAAAGGAGCCTTTCGCCATAAATCATCCTGAAAAGCATTCAAATCAGACAAGCGTCTAGAGACCCCTTAGACACTCCACCCCCAAAATCCTAGATCAAAGTGAAATTCCTGGAACCATAAACACCTATTATAAGCAAAATCCTCCTTATCTGGAGGATGCTAAAACCAAGGAAACAAAAAGGGGTAAGGGACATTGCCGCTGTGAATCCCCCGCACGAAATTCACAAACCTATCTTTTCTTAACATTGTCAACTGCTTTCTTGGAGACAGCCAACCACAGCGCTTCTAAACTCGCCCAATACGCGTTTCTGGAGTACTCGGAACAGCTGGCAGGAGCTTTCTGCACGCGGGACTGGACATTCACTTTTGCTTGTTTTTTCAACCAGCAGGAGCAGGTGCGGGAGAGTCCGGGGTTTGGGACGTGGGAGGCGGAGAAAAAAAATCCGCTTGGTGCTAGTTTAGAGGACAGCAACCACTCGCTACATACAACTCTAGCGCTGCAAACCTAGTTGTTCGAAACGTAGCAAAACTCCGAACAGAAAACACCCGCCCAGGCAATTTCTGCTCTCGCTGAATTCCCTGGGCTGCGTTACATTTGCACCTAACACTTTGCAAATTTCCGAGATCTCATAAGAGGGATCATCAGAGGGACGAGAACACTAAGAGGGGACCTGGAAGGGAGATGTCTTCGATTCGGAGAGAGCAATTTTCTCGCCTCGGAAATGAAAAGACCCCAGCTTTTTCCCACGAATTCCTTGGTCAATCCAAAATCTACCGATTGTACTGAAATCTCAAGTCTGGATGGAGCACGGATGACCGGGCCCGGCGTCTACGGCGGAAGCTAGGGGGTGGGGTGGGGTGGGGATGGGGGTGGGGAGGACCGGGCAGAAGAGACCTCCCCCCACATACATTCCCTGGTGGGAGACGCGCTGGGCGCGCGGATTCCGCGAGAGGGGGCGTCATGAACCCCGCGGGCTGCGAGCGGACACCGGGGTTGAGATTATTCGACACGTGTCTTTCACTCCTCACAATCCATTTCTTACGCGTGATTTACGAACGAAACGCTTTGATCAGGCTCGGTTTTATCTGTCCACTACTTACGGTAGACGCGGCTGCTAAAATGCCTCGTCCCAGCTGCCTAAAATTTGCCCCCCCCTTCCCAAATGCTGTTTCTTTTTCCCTGACGATTCCTCACCCCCTGCCTCTTCGCTCCCCTCCCCTACCCCCAGCCCCATTTGCTCTATTAGTTGCAGCCCCTCCGGGTGTTTTAAATCAACAAAAAAGCTCCGGGCAGGGTCAGCTGGGAGCCAAGGCAGGCAGATTTGGGGCACGCCATCCCCTTGGTGCCACAAATGTTGGGGTCCTAGCTAAGGCTTCCAGCCAGGGACCAGGAGAACTTGCTCCCAAAGTGCGGCGGCCCGCTTTCGAAGGGAGAAGACGAAGCCCTCGTAGTTAATTCCCCGGGGGCCTGGCTTTGCTAAGAGAAGGGACCAGAGTCGGGATGCAGAGGGCAGCAGTCCACGGTTATCTGCGGGGGCCGGTACTCACCAGAGCAACAACTTTGGCTTAATTGGGGAGGAAAGGAGGCAGCGGGAGAAGGGGGAGAGGGTATCACGTTACAGAGCCTCCTGCTTCCTAATAGGTAAAGGAAAAGCGGAGTCTCAGAAGCGGTTATTAGTAGTAGATTTGTGTGTGTGTGTGTGTGTGTATGTGTGTGTGTGTGCGCGCGTGGTAGTAGTATTTCATTAAAACCATATTCTGGAACAAAGAGTTGTTCTTTCATGTTTCTTTGTTTTTACTCTGACAGGAGTTCTAAAAACAGGATTTTCCAAATCAAAGGATCCCTGGAGTCTTCTGCCCCCTCCCAGCCCCCCTTTCCTTCACCAAACTGCTCTTGGTATCATTATCCCGGTAAGGATCCTTATACTCTTGATTTAGCCGGAGGACATTTAATAGCTGACTGGATTAAATATTGCAGACTCCAGCCTGGGCCATTTGAAAATCCGGGTCGTGGACTTGCCTTCAGAGAAGGAAAACTGATCTGTGAGATGTGTTTTAAGTTTCACTCAGTCGGGGCCTGGAGGAAAGGAAGAGGAAGAAGGATTCTCTGCTCCAAGTCTCTTTTATACGTTACAAAGTTAGAAGTTGTAAAAGGTGTGTGTTGATGGGGTGGGTAGCAAGAGGACTCAGGGAGGAATGAGGCCAGAGGCAACCTTAGCAAGAGGCTAACTGAAATTTCCTTCTTCCATGATGTGAAAAAGGGCTTTAAGAACATTGTAAAGAATGCTGCTCTGGAAGGTAGTGTTCTGCCCCAGGAATGCAACACAGATTTAAGGGTTCATCAGCAGACCTCTCTGAAGGATTCATTGTCATTGCTAAGCTTGCAGGACTGAGAAGGTCTGTGTTTGCTGCATGTTGGCTTTCAACAATAATAACAATTCTTTGATTGGTGTAAAGTTTCAGGAACAAAAGAGGAAAAGAAATGTGGACTGTTTTGTCCAGTACTATGTTTAGAAGTAGAGTTCTGGAAGCCTCAGAGGAAAGCTTTACATAGCAGAGTCAGCAAGTTGGGGTCCAACCCAACATTCATCTAGGCTGGGCAAATTCCAGAGGGTCAGGATCTGAGATCTTTGTCCAAGGCACTTTGGGGGCTATCACCAGATACGTTATGCACCCAAAGGTGGTAAGTCAAGGTTAAGTTCCTCCAGGGATGGATAGATGGGTATTTAGATTAAATGCTATAGAGAGAAAAGATATGTCTGTTTATCTGGTCTTGTGCGTTTTAAAAACTGTCAACCCTTAAAGCTAATGTGATCACTTTGAATCTATTTCAATTCTGACCACACCTTTGGAAATCCAAAAAGGAATAAGATAAATTCTGACAGTAAATTTAGATTTAATATTGTGGAAAAAATACTCCAACTTTTAAATTTTGTTTAAAGAAGAAAGCTGAATTGGTGGCTATATAATAACTGTAAGCCAGGTGCAATGTCAATTTAACAAAGACTTAGGAATAGTGCTGCATTTAAATGAAGAGCAACAGCACAGTTCATTTAATGTACAACCTTAAAGTTATTGTCGACAAATATTTAAAACCTTAACGTGGGCAGAGACCCAAGCCTGTGCCACATGGTAATATTCATAATAACATCTATGAACATCTCTCTTAAATACAGAGAAAGGAATTAGACTGTTCCACAACTGGGCAACTGCTAATTCATTTTAATTTTGTTTATAAGCTGAACTTCCTTCTTGCATGTAGGGTAAAAAAAAAAAAAATCCCTATCTGTACAAGTCATTAAAAAAAAAAATCCTTTCAACCAAACCAATAATTTAACTTGGTGAAATCCCTACCCTGTCGGCAGCAAGGATCCCCAGAGCTCTGGATCCCGCCCCAGGAGGGAGGGATCACCCGCTCATCTTTCAGCCCATCCAAGCATCTTGGAGGTTTAGGGTCTGTCAGGCCTGGCATTCCTTCGCTCTTCTTATCACTCTCTACCCCTTCAAAAAGGCAATTGATTAGTTTCAGCTTTTCCAAACCGAGATCCGATATGTTTCTCAGGATCAAACGTCTTTGAGAAGCCAAGAGAGTAACGTGGGGGATGGGGAACGTGAAGAAAGAAAACACGAGCAGGAAAGAAATTTGCCCTCCATCCAAACCATCCACACCTAAGACACCTAGAGGATGGGGGGCGGGGGGGGGATGGGGGAAGTGCCGCCCAGAAGATTGGATCGTGACTTCAGGAAGACTCACTTAGGATGTGTCTTCCCTTTCCGGAAGCAAATATTTAAAGGAGAAAATAGATATCTAGAGAAGGAGGTTGATGATTTATGCCTGGATTTTCCCTCCAAGCATTTGCCTCCCTTGTATTTACAGGCGTGTCCCCATTTGCAAGTTGTACATCTGTTCTCTTCACGTGACATTTCATAAAAGCCCTAACATCTGGGCAAGATAAACTTCCTTCAGGTACCTGCTTAACTTTTCACTTGTCGCACTCACGTCACCCCAGGCGCGTCCCTTCCCCCCCTCCCCGCCTGCCTCACTGGTGAGGTCTGTGGCACGCTTTGTTCCAGCCCCTTTCGCTGGGACCCCCATCCCCAGGTGGTCCCACACCGCCCGCTTCCCAGCGCCAACCTTTGCCAGGGCCAGTCTCTTCCGCAGACCCCCGATCCTTGCGTCTCCCGCCTCTGGTTCCACTGTGCAGGTGAGAGAGGGTACCATCTTGAACCCAAGGAGAAAACTCCTATTTCCTTCGATTCTGGCTTTAGACCAAAAACAAACAAAGCAAAACAAACAAACAAAGAAACCTGCCTAATAGGCAGCAGGCAAACTCGCGCTTAGATTCGACCGTCTCATACACATCCATATATACCTCAGTGGAATGAGTAATAGGGAACAGCTGATTTTGATGATTGTCTTTTCGCTCTCTCTGGTAGATGTTTAAACTGCATGTTTTTTACAGAAACTTAATTTCACTTGCTCGCAAACTCCCCTCCCCCAAGAAGGCTGCCTTCTAGGATGAATGTTTTTAGAATTGCTTTTTCTTTTCCTACTCTGGAATTTTGTTCCTCTGGCTTCAGCCTAAATCGCACGCATAAGTACGAAGACACATCCACAAACTTGAGAGGGGGAAAAAAAATAGAAGGAAAAGAAAATAGTCCACGTAAACAAGAAAGACGGCAGGCAGTTGGAGGCCCTCGCTGCAGCAAACCCCAAACGATCTCATTGCAGGGCGCCCACGAAATCCCGGCTATAATTGAGTGTTTTCTTTGAGGTTTTCTGACCATGTGCTTTTTACCATGGTTACTGTGACTCTGATACGAGAAGCTGGATATTCATTATGATCCCGTCCCATCCTTTCCCCAAGGCTTATCTCCGTGGCCCTTATAAAAGAGAATATAAAAGGCGGAATTTTGTGCCAGTGATTTTAACCTGCCCCAGCTTCCAGTGACCTGCCACATGCTCCTTCTTACTTTATGGACATCTGGGAATTCCATACATGCCTTAAACTCCAATTACACACCTTCTTCAAAGGACACGTGCTTTGATTTGCTAAGAATATTAAGTGGGCTCACCTCCTGGGGCCTTGGGACAAAAGCGAATGGAAAAATGTATCCCATGCCCTGTTTACTAGGTCTATCTTTTGCTGTTCAGTAAGGATCATTCATAATCCTGTTTGCATTTTCGAGGTGCCTGGCAAATAGTGGGGTGATCCGCTTTCAGATATTATGAGGAAACCTATTTCTCCTTCCACTTTGCCGGTACCCTTTCCTTCCACAGTCGCCGGTGCTGGGGGTGGGACACGCTTTACGACACACCGGTAGAAAATTCTGGAAAAGTGGCCCGCGTGGATCCCTCTCCCGACCCCTGTTTGTCGCTAATGCGGTCCTGTCTTTGGAAATATGAGGTTGGGCCTTTGCCTGACTCTCTTGCTGCCGCTGCCCTTGCTACTGCTGACAGTTGGAGCTGCCTCCTCCGCGCAGCGGCCTGACGCTGGGCCCGGGGCTGGGGCCGTCCGCGCTGTCCCAGGAGGCCACGGACACGGTCACTCTCCCCACCGTGCGGCCGCCCGCCACCCACGCAGGGGAGTCCGGGCCCGCGCCCCCTCCCGCGCTCGCCGCAGGTGAGACTCCCGCTCCCCACGGAGTTCTGTTTGGGTTTCCGTGGCGTTTGTTCCCCGCAGGTTGGTTTGTTTTTCTTCAAATTACAGATGCAGGGAAAACCGCCTGACATCATGAGAGCGGGACAAACGCTCACTTTGAAGGATTCCTGGGCAGGACTTCAAGTGAAATCATATGCCTGAGGAGAACTTGATACCGGTCTAGAGAAAATAACCAGCTCTGAGTCTGCCAAACCGTGGAATGTGCAAAATGCTCTACTTTTTTGCAAGAGGCCAAATGTCCCTTAAAAAGCTCCATTATGAATATGAGCCTGAGGACCGAAGGAGCAAGAAGCTTGTGTCGGTTGCTGAGTGTGGGGGAGAAGTACACACGTTGTGTGAGTTTCTGCTCTTTGACGTTATTTTATTAATATGTTCCACTTTGGGGAGGGTACCTGCAACTGTGCATGAATTATCATCTGTGCATGTGCTTGTTAGCAAGTGTGTGCACAAAGAGGGGAAATGTGTGTAATGGGAACAAAAATTTACTGCTTTCTTATGACTGAAGGCTGTCAATCCAACGAAATTAAAAGATTAAAAAATTGCGTGCACAGTAAAGGAAACATTCAATTGTTTAGAATTCACCCAAGACAATTTAATACAATACTTTCCCTTCAGTGAATACACTCTGGCTAAAGGGTAAAGATTCCTGGGTCCAGAAATCGTATTAAATTCTCACTTCTGAAACAGAGTAATTCATCCTAAATGTCCTTTAAATAAGAATAGGTAGTAAAGATAAAATGAAATAAAATGAAAATAGGAAATATTGATAGAAACACAGGCGCTTCATTTCTATTCTAAAGAAGAATTGGCACTGTGGTGTGTATGGGGTGGGGAAGGTTGGGAATACAGATATAGTCTGGCAAGCTGAAAATTGTATTCTAATAGTTAATATTTTCCACCATGAATCCTTCTCATTCAAAGTAAAACTATTCACCACCTTTCTTTCATTCATTTATTTATCTGAAAATCTCGGGGAAAATATTACCTTCAGTTTAGTATTTAGTATTATGCAACATAAATGTGGCATTTGATTTTCTTCCAAGTCTTTTCTCTTATATGAAAAGTGGAGAGAACAACACACACACACACACAAACACACACAAAGAAAAAAAAAGGCAACACACACAAAGAAAAAAAAAGGCAAAAGGAAGGCTACCTTTTTTGAAACTTCTAGTGTCTACATCATCAGAGGTTAAGATAGAAATTACCTTCTCAGCAACGATGGTCAGCTCCATTCTGATGTACATCAAGAAATCTGAAATATCAAATAGTCAGGCCAAGCTAGTAACAAGATTCCTCCATGAACAATTTAGAAAATGGAGGTGGTTCAATGACACACACAAAAGAGAGAATTACCATCTTGATGATCTCCCTCATCCTTCTAGGGCACCCTCTTTACACTTCTGCTCTACACACACACACACACACACACACACACACACACACACTCCACAAATAATGTTTCCGTCTTGTTATTTTGTAAAGGACTATCAAAATCTAAAAAATTATTTCCCTAAGCTTTCACTAATCTTTTAATATAAGTAAATTCTACAGGCTCCTTATTGTAAAACATGGTCTAAAATACAATAATAAATTTACAATATTGTTATGTCAGCATTCTATGATGTGTGGAGAGGGGGAAAAAGACCTTCAGGCAATATAATAACCTCAACCTGGGCTGAGCAAACACTATCTGTTTGGATTCATACACTTATTTGCCACAGTCATTATTTGAATTAGGCAGCAAAATTATTTGCCAGTTTGAAAGCATCCCTAATTATACTTGAAGGCAATAAACTGGATTCAAAACTTAAGAACTTAGGGATACAAAGTCACTATTTTTAATGTTATTCATTATAAAACCCAGTATTTTTTTTGGCCCAGAAATGACCAGAATGAAATTAAAAATCAAGCAACATTTGTCCCTGTTATTCCTTTACTTAACTAATAAATCAGATTTTGTATACATGTAAGTAACGAGGGAAAAATTCTGTGTAATTTTGGATAAAATATATTTGCTAATGAACTGACTAGAAAATGAATAGCTATAGCATTTAAAATTGTAACTGTTCCAATAGTTACCGAAGATACTGAAAGTTCAGGTTCTTTACTGTGTTCTACTCCATAGCTGTATGTATTTTACTTTTAAAGAAGAAGCATGCTTCCCAAATGGACAACATCAACATGGGAAAATATTCTTAACTTTGGCTTGTCTTCTTAGCAAACTTGACATTAAATGTCATTCTCATTCATGAAAGAAGAGTTAAGCGAATTACTTTGTAAATGGAATTCTCTGTCATGCCAAATTAAACTTTATTTTCTATACATTTGTGTTCATTTATACGTGTGTATAGACAGGTAATTTTGATAACACTTTATGCATCCCTTCACTGTAATAAACCTATTATTTAAAAATCCTCATAAAGAGTAGAAATCATGACAAAAACAAAGAGAAAATAGTGCTGAGTTCGTAGTGCTTATTTGCATTTAACTGTTTTACAGCTGCCTTCTCAAAATATAAGCAAGAGAGGTGAATAACTCTTAAGTTTTTGCTGTCTGGGGACCTGATAAGAGATGAAGGGGAGATGCTAAGTCCACTGAACACCAACAGGAATAACGATAAAGCTGTCTTTCTAAATAACATGCCTGTACCTGTCAGTAACTAGTTTTGAGTTTTTCACTGCTTTGTTTATATTAGTGCTCCCTCACCCTCCTGGGTGTCTCCAGAGTTAAACAAGCAGGTTTTTACCTCCAACTTAATCCTTTAAAAATATAGACCAAACTTTAAGGTTCTGACAATTTTCAACCATATTTATTTATTGCAGAAAAATAATATACAAAGATATTTACAAAACAATCATAAAAATATGAATGCATTTAGACACCGGATCTATTTGCATTTTACCATGGGTCATCAATAAATAAATAGAATGTTGTTTTTGTATTTTAAGTTTTTTTTTTCCCTCAGAGGAAGAATGAAAAAAGGAATTAACTGACTGTGATTTTGCAAGTCAGTTTGATCCCAGTATTTTTATTTCTAAAGGTGTTCTTAAAATTCCTCTGATTGTTACCATTTTAAAATGGAGAAAGTCCATAATGATGCCTTTCCTTTCAGTGGCTGATTGGCACGACCTCTTGAGAATGCATGCATGAAAAAATAAAAATAAAAACATTCTTCGTCAAAAAAAAAAAAAGGAACACAAACAAACTGTTCAGACTTCTATCAGAATGTAGAGGTGTGAGGATGGTGCCGCTGCCCGTCCGGGAATCACTGTCCACGGGCCTGTCTCGCTTTCTCTTTTAAAAGTGCGCCCCACGCCCTGTTTCTTTGAATTTGGATTCTGCTCTTCTAATTTCCAAGAAAACCTTTGGCATATATATTTATTTTTAATTATCCAGCTCCAGAGTCTCTAGACTGTCCATTTTCTCCTTCTCTGGAAGCAATGACATCTGCAAAAACCCAGAGGGGGGAAAGTTGGTTATTGTTTAGGTCTCTGTGGCTGTTTTCTAAGACTAGTGAGCACTGTTCTTATCACCACCACGGAGAAATTACGCTGAACAACCTGGAAGGATTTCAGCCCAAGGGCAAGAGGAAGTGGGTGGGCGGAATGGAGGAGGAGGTGGAATTTGGAAACATTTGTTTTAAGGAGAACGAAAACTTAAAGCCAAAAGAAAGGGAGGCGCTGGCAAGACTGTCCTTATCCATGACCCTCGACTCTTTCTCCGTCTTCCCTTCTGTCTGTCACGCGCACTCACGCACACGCACACCCCTCACAAGGGCGCATCCCTCTCTCCCTAGCGGGGACTAAGCTGCCTTCCAGGGACGCTCGGGAGATGAGGTGGCGGTGCCAGGTGGGGTGGGAAGGTTGAGAGGGAAGTAGGAGACGGGGAGGAAGGCGAGGCGGACAGGGAGCCGCTGCCCGGCCGTCAGTCGGTCTGCCACCTGAGCGGCGAAGGGGCGCAGAGGCGCCGGGTCCTTACCTAGGTCTCCGGCCCTGCCGAGGGGGTGGGGAGCTCCGCCTGCTAGTGGGACGCGGACATGGACCAGGCCCCCTCCATCCTCCAGACCGAGAAGGCGTAACTGAGCCGCTCGTGGGCCACATAGCTGCAGCTTGCCATCTTGGAGTCCAGCTCGTCGCTCTGTAGGACCTGGTAGAGGAAGTCGATATACCTGGCCGCCAACTTGAGGGTCTGGATCTTGCTCAGCTTGTCCGAAGGCAGCGTGGGGATGATCTTCCGCAGCGCGGCGAACGCCTCGTTCAGCGACTGCGTGCGCTGGCGCTCCCGCACGTTAGCCATGACCCGCTGCGTCTGCAGCTCCTCGTAGGATTGCGGACTCCCGCCGCCGCTGCTGCTGCCGCCGCCGCCGCCGCCACCGGCGCCGCCGCCGCCGCCGCCGCAGCCCGCAGACTTCTTGCCGCGCTTGCCTTGGGCTGGGCTGCCAGGCTCCTCGCCGCCTCCGACGCCCCCGCCCGCGGCCCCACCGGGCCCCGCGCCGCCCCCAGCGCTGCGCCGGCTGCTGCGCCGCTTGCGCCCCCCGCGCTTGCCGCTCGGCGGCTGCTGCCGGTCCGGCTCCTCCTCGCTGTTGCTCAGGCTGTCGTCGGCCGGCGAGACTGGCGAGCTGGACACGTCCTGCATCATCTCTCGGGCGGCAACGCGCGGCCTCGCAGGCCCGGGGCAGAAAAGCGGCCCGGGGAAGAGGAGGAGAGCCTGGCGCCTCAGCCCGCCAGCTTCCCTCGCGCACGGCGCCGGCCCGGGCGGTGCGGACCGCGGAGGAGGGAGCGGGAGGAAGGACAGGGAGGATCTCCGCGGGGAGGGCGCGCGGGGGAGGCGGGGAGGGAGGCGGGAGGGGGAGGGGACGGTGTGGATGGCCCCGAGGTCCAAAAAGAAAGCGCCCAACGGCCGCACGCACACCCGGCTCTGCCTCCTGGAAACGCTGCCGGTGCCGGCGAGCCCGCGAGGTGTCTGGGAGTTGGACGAAAGCTGCCGACTTGGAGGCTCTTATACCTCCGTGCAGGCGGAAAGTTTGGGGGCAGCAGTGTCATTGGCCTGACGTGGGGAGGAGGGACTTTTCGAAGTTTTATAGGAAAGTTTCCGTTTTCCAGCCCCCCTTCTCCTTCCCCACCCCCGTTCCTCGGGGTCTAACAATTCGTCCTCCCAAACCATTCAAAAACGACCTGGCCCAGGCGGCCGGCCCCTCTGCCCGCCTCCTTGCTGCCCTCCCCCTTCCCTCCCCGCCACCCTCTTCCCGCGGGCGCGGGGCAATTTCCTTCCGCGCCGGAGCAAGCGGGCCGCGCCCCCGCACCCGAGCGCAGCCCGGGGAAGCGGCCGGAGGGTACCATTCCCGCCGCCTTGTCGGCCCCTCCCGGAGTGGCTGTGACAGCAGCGGCGGCAACAGCTTCTACGCAGTGGGTGAAGTCTCATCTCGCCTCAGTACCCTCTAGGTCCGTGGCGCGATTTAGGACTGCTGGGGCGGGGGTGACTGGCAAGAATACCGGCAACGGCGGAGCCCACCCGATGGTCAGCCAGACGGGCCCCTCGAGTCCCAAGGGCCAAACCACCGTGGCTGGTCCTGAGGTCGTGGGCGTTTCTGAAGACGTGGCCGCGCAGGGGACTGCAGAACTGCGCCCCGGCCTATTCTCTCACCCTTCCTCGAGAAGCATCTGGGCCTTTCTGTTCCCTCCACAGTGTCTCGATCTGACGTTTCCCAACACCCAAAGGACTACACCTCCGAAGGTGCTAGAAAGAGGCAGACGTTCATTCTCCCGCGGAAGGCAGTCCTGTCCTTGGAGAAGGCAGCAGGGCCGGAGTGGGGCAACGCGGGGTCTTCGCCGCGGCCCTGATTGCCTGTGCTGCTAGCCCAAGGTGGAGTTCCTGTGGCCGTTTCATCCCCACCCCACTCCCAGATAAGGCCCTGCATTGTGACCTCTAAAGGTCGGCTCTGAGAGAGTGAGACGAGGGCTCAACATTGCCTGGACACGCGGGTCTGATGGTTGCGAGAGTCCCCTTCCCCACTCTACTCCCCACTCCTAGGAGGTCCAGTGAGCCTGTTCCGCGCTCCCCAAACGCATTCCAATCGTTTGGACACTGACATTTTAAGCGTTTCTATCTAATAAGTCACAATGAAGAGCCCCGAAGAGGGTGTTAATGTAGATTCTGTCAAGTCGGAAGCAAGAAAAGTTGGCGAGCTGGAAAGGAAGGGACGCTGCCGTGGACGAGAACCCCATCTTTTCAATGCTAGACTTTTTTTTTTTTTCTTCCTTTTTGGAACGAGTTGGCAGAGAATAACCGTTTCATGTTCATTCTTCAAGTTGCAAAGCAAACCAGAGGTCAAACGCAGTAGTTAGTTTTCGGGGCAGATTTGGGGGTGCGGAAGTTGCGTGCCCTGTGCTCGGGTACCCTGCTCAGGCCGAGGTCCGCTCACGCTCTCCACGGTTTGGACTCTAAGCCGAGAATTAACTTAGCTATGCTTCCCTTTCTGGGCCCGACCGAGGGTCGAGGCCCACGGTGTCCGGAGGAGGAGGCGGGAGCTCAGGCGACGCGCGGGCAGGCCACGTGGCTGTGCCCCACTGAGGCTCGCAGCTTCGGTCCCGGTCCCGGAAACCCCGGGGTCTGGAGCGCCTGGGGCCGGTTGAAGAGCTCAGCCTTCCAGGGGAAGTGAGAGCAAGCAGGATCCCTTCCGCGGGGGGCGAACAAGGCTAAGCTTTCATGGAAGGGGCGACGTGCAGGGTTTGTCTATCACTATTCTTACAAATATTCATAGACAATGACCACAGCGTGCCAACTTGCCTGCTTTTTGAGTCGCTGCCATATTTTAAAATGAATGCCTGTCTGAAAATCAGATTCTACTTGACCTCCACTTAATCGTTTACAGTCAGGTCTTCTTAAAGCGCCCTCTGATAATTCACTTCTTAGAGCGCCCTCTGATAATTCACTCCTGTGATTGCATCTTCTGCCTATAGGATTTGATCTCTTGGAAGCAGTTAGAGAATAGGCAGAAATCATCTTTTTATCTTTTGTAAATCGGAATCGCGGAGTATTCCACAATTCTTATTTGAACGTCGCTGCAGGATTCTTGAAAAATTTCATCCTTTACCTATGTCTGTTTTTTTTTTAAAGATCAATCTCAAATCTTAATTTTGTTTTGTTTTGTTTTTCCCTTCAGCTGAATACTCAAAAATAAAGAGATCAAATAATTGGACTCTTTCCTTTGTGGCTATGGGTAAGCAAGACAGGAAAGTGTGGGCAAAGTGTAAAGGAAACCTTACCTGCCCAAGGGGAATTGGAGTTGGGGGCGGGGGTACGAGGATGGAAATCGGGACAGACGCTGGAGGAGAAACCGAGTCCACAACAGCGCAGCAGCCATTAGTTAGCCCGACTTGCGAAGTCATCAATCTCTAAGACTAGTTCTGTTTAAAGTGAGCCCAGCCCTTCTCTGGGCACTCAACTTCTAGGGGATAAAGAGCTCCCGGCCACTGAATACAGGGATCCCCGGGAGTGAGGCGATGCTATGGATGCAAGAATGCTTAAAACAGGGTTTAAAATGAATGAACTAAGCAGAACTACCCCGGGCACGGAATCTTCTTGATGGAGTCACAATGAATGACTTTAGTTCTGAGGAAAAAAATTTCTCTTGTACTGTTCGAAGGAGTGGAAAATGAGGATGAGGGGTTTTGAGTATTTAAAAGTTAGTATTGAAAAAAAAAAAGGTAGTATTGAAGCAGAAGGTTGCAGCTTGCCAAATGAATTACCTCTCAAAACATCTGAGGCTTGATGCTCCCTACTTTGCAAACTTCAACATTTCCTGGCCTGATTGTCCCATCTGTATTCTACCTAACATTTTATGTAACAAATTTCTTATCCACACTTGCTGGGGCAAGAATAAAGGCAAACTCTCTTTTAAATGTGCTGAAGAGCCAAGTATAATTCTTGATCTTTTGTATATGCAATGATAATGGCACCTTCCACAATATTTGGTTTACCATGAAAGCTTACTTAGTTCTAAAATCCTAATTTCAGGCTCTTTAAAAGGGGTCTTAGGAATTTTCCTTTGGGGCTGAACTCAGCCTGACTTAAAGGACATCAGTGGAAGACTACCTTCTTTGGGAATACTGGATTCATTGGAATTAAATAATTTCATCTACTTCTAAAATAAATGCCCTAAAAAATTAACTGAAAACAAAACAGCTTTCTTTTGCACTCGGATAATTCAAAACGAGCTTTGTTTTCAAACTGCAAACTTGGCATGTTCACAGTCCTTCCTGAGGAATGTGTGCTGTGTTAAAATATGAAAAAAAGAATACTGTTAGAAATAACAGAGTTAGGAATCTCATACTCAGCATATGCAAAAAGTATGTACATATCTGTATTCTTATAGTAGGAATAGGCACTGGCATTCTCCTAGCAACATTTATACATACTTTTAGAGAAGGAAAAGAAACACATACACTATAGAATGTTAGCAAGCTGGTACATTTTGGAGTTGGGATTTGCACAAAAGGCGAGCACTTGAATCTGTTCCTACTGTTTCTCCTCAGTTTTTGGATGACTTACCACCTGTTTGTTGGCTTAGAGTTCTGCGAAATAATTTCTCTGGATTGCATGAATGAAGCACAGGAACATTCACACAGAAGGGGGCGCAGATTGGAAAAGGCTGCATTTGAGTGCATCTCAGTTGAGATTGTACATGTCAGATTTCATCTTGTTTTGAACACTTCACAGGGATTACTTAATTTGATATTTAAATGAGAGAATTTTATCAAAGTGGAATATAAAATTTTTGTCAGCAGGAGTGACTTGGATAACTCTATGTGAAAGCAGATTCTTTTTCAGTGACACAGGTAGCTTTAAGGATGTTTGTGCACCTTGCCCTAAAGAGGTCATTCTCCTCTTTTAATGACAGTTTAATTCATGAATTTAACTGATTCTACCTTTCTCTTTTTGAATTTCTTTAAGAATAGGGATCTAAAATTATGAAATTTGAAGCTTTCAATCCAGAAATAAAATGAAAAGTATAAAGCACAAGAACTTGAGTTGCCAAGAACACCTCAAATGAGCAAATCGAATATGCAAATTATTAATCTTTAAAGTATCTGGCATTCTGCAGTAAAAATTAGGATGGGATTAGGAGACATAATATGCCAAACTTGTAGGGAGAGAAGAATCAGAGTGTGAAAAAGTATAGAGTCTTCAAGAGTCTCCCCCCCACCCCCTTTATTACCTTATTGGGTATGCATGCTAGAAAGTTTGTGTCCCAGCTTTGCTGCCACTTAACCTTGTTGAAATATGCTCTCACTTATATCAGAGTTACTGGAATGACTGAAGAAATAATGTAAGAAATACACAGTTATTCATAGAGGCTTTTTATCATGGCCACAATTTTCCTACATAGTAATCATTTTTCTCTTCTTTTTAATCATCTGATGATCAAGCAATTTAAATATAAGTTGAATGATTTACATTCTGTGTTTTTCCAGCTAAAGTTCTCTTTCTGATTACTCACAGCTTTCAGCTCTCTTCACTTCAAGGGATTTCCTTTTTTCACAAGTGGCTTTTCCTGAAGCCTTAAATCCTATTTCCATTGTTTGGATTGATTCTTCCTGCAAAAACATGTTGTTTTTGCCAGTGACCACAAGAGGACACAATTTCCCAGAGAACTTTGTTGAAAAAGACACAGAAGAGGAAAGCTAACAAAATAGCAAAAATACTACACAATGAATGAATGTCATTTGGGGAATGTCTATTTGATTTATGTTACTTTTATTAATTTTTAAAAACATAAAAATGAGTTGGCATTCAGGCTTTAGATTTTTTGGAAGACTTTGTCTTTTTTCTTTATTGTAGAGCATACAAGAAAAGCATACATTTAAGAAAATACCGTTTTAACAGAAAATATTTATTTTACATTAGCAAATGTTTTTACAAAACAGCATTTTGTTCAAAGGAAAAAAAAATCTTTTTATATTAGCAAATTCTGTACAAAATTCTCAGTGACCTGGAATTCTACTTTTTAAATTTTAGAGCCATGTTTGACAATGAAAAACAATTTAAAAAATATACTGCTATTCCAAAATGCCTTTGAAAGTTTGAGTTTTCTACCTGGGCACACTTGGGATGTCTTTACATGAAAAATTACATGGAAATCGTTTTATGGTCTGTCAATTATATAAGAAGTAAAATTATTTTTCCAAGATATGGCAAAATAGGATACTTTTAACGTATTGACTCTTAACACTTCCCCAGAATTATGATATACAATGTTTGATTTAAGATCACCTTCCTCTTTCTTACTACTTTTTCCTCAAAAAAAGTTTTCAGAGTATTTGATTACTTTATAAATTATGGTAAATTAAAATAAATTATGTTTTGATATTTATCTGGAAGAATTTTATAGTTCTGGTGGAGTGCCATGACAACCAGACTGGGAAATCCCTGCTTCAGTTAGAACTCAATGCTTTTGCTTTGCATTTGTGTCTCTTTGCAGATACATTTCTAATCACATTCTCTGAGACCTTGCTGGAGGGACTGAGGAAGGGACCAAAAGACCTGGAAAAAGAAGAAGAAAAAAAAAACTAGAGAGAAGGAGCAGAGTAAAAATAAGGAGATCAAGAGAGAAAGAGCAGAGTGTGGAGAGAGGTGAAAGAGGTAGCTGGACCAAGTGAGGAAGACTGATATGAAAAAAGAGAGAATGAGGCTTAGAAGGTAGGGGGAATAAAAGGCTTAAATGACAAGAGAAAGAAAGAAATTAATGCACTTAGTGGGAAATAGCAAAGCACTGGGATTATTGGCCTCAGTTTCTGCTCAAAGAGACCATTGCAAGTCGTTGCCTGTCCCTTGGTATAGGCATTTAGTGTTTTTTTTGTTTTGTTTTGTTTCTTTATACAGCAGATTCTTATTATTTATCTATTTTATACATATTAGTGTATATATGTCAATCCCAATCTCCCAATTCATCCCACCACCACCCTCACCACTGGCTTTCCCCCCTTGGTGTCCATACTTTTGTTCTTTACATCTGTGTCTCTATTTCTGCCTTGCAAACCAGTTCATCTGTACCATTTTTCTAGATTCCACATATGTGTGTTAATATATAATATTTGTTTTTCTCTTTCTGACTTACTTCACTCTGTATGACAGTCTCTAGGTCCATCCACGTCTCTACAAATGACCCAATTTCATTCCTTTTTATGGTTGAGTAGTATTCCATTGTATAAATATACCACATCTTCTTTATCCATACGTCTGTTGATGGGCATTTAGTTTGCTTCCATGACCTGGCTATTGTAAATAGTGCTGCAATGAACATTGGAGTGCATGTGTCTTTTTGAATTATGGTTTTCTCTGGGTATATGCCCAGTAGTGGGATTGCTGGGTCATATGGTAATTCTATTTTTAGTTTTTTAAGGAACTTCCATACTGTTCTCCATAGTGGCTGTATGAATTTACATTCCCACCAACAATGCAAGAGGGTTCCCTTTTCTCCACACCCTCTCCAGCGTTGGTTGTTTGTAGATTTTCTGATGTTGCCCATTCTAACTGGTGTGAGGTGATACCTCATTGTAGTTTTGATTTGCATTTCTGTAATAATTAGTGATGTTGAGCAGCTTTTCACGTGCTTCTTGCCCATCGGTATGTCTTCTTTGGAGAAATGTCTATCTAGGTCTTCTGCCCATTTTTGGATTGGGTCGTTTGTTTTTTTAATATTGAGCTGCACGAGCTGTTTATATATTTTGGAGATTAATCCTTTGTCCATTGATTCATTTGCAAATATTTTCTCCCATTCTGACGGTTGTCTTTTTGTCTTGTTTGTAGTTTCCTTTGCTTTGCAGAAGATTTTAAGTTTCATTAGATGCCATTTGTTTATTTTTGTTTTTATTTCCATTTCTCTAGCAGGTAGATCAAAAAGATCTTGATGTGATTTATGTCAAAGAGTGTTCTTCCTATGTTTTCCTCTAAGAGTTTTATAGTGTCTGCTCTTACATTTAGGTCTCTAATCCATTCTGAGTTTATTTTTGTGTATAGTGTTAGGGAGTGTTCTCATTTCATTCTTTTACATGTAGCTGTCCAGTTTTCCCAGCACCACTTATTGAACAAACTGTCTTTTCTCCATTGTATATCCTTGCCTCCTTTGTCATAGATTAATTGATCATAGGTGCGTGGGTTTATCTCTGGGCTTTCTATACTGTACCATTGATCTACATCTCTGTTTTTGTGCCAGTACCATATTGTCTTGATTACTGTAGCTTTGTAGTATAGTTTTAAGTCAGGGAGGCTGATTCCTCCAGCTCCGTTTTTTTCCCTCAAGATTGCTTTGGCTATTCGGGGTCTTTTGTGTCTACATACAAATTTTAAGATTTTTTGTTCTAGTTCTGTAAAAAATGCCATTGGTAATTTGATAGGGATTGCACTGAGTCTGTAGTTTGCTTTGGGTAGTATAGTCATTTTCACAATATTGATTCTTCCAATCCAAGAACATGGTATATCTCTCCATCTGTTTGTGTCATCTTTGATTTCTTTCAACAGTGTCTTACAGTTTTCTGAGTACAGGTCTTTTACCTCCTTAGGTAGGTTTATTCCTAGGTATTTTATTCTTTTTGCTGCAATGGTGAATGGGATTTTTTCCTTAATTTATCTTTTTGAACCTTTGTTATTAGCGTATAGGGATGCAAAAGATTTCTGTGCATTAATTTTTTATCCTGCAACTTTACCAAATTCATTGATTAGATCTAGTAGTTTTCTTTAGGATTCTCTCTATATAGTATCATGTCATCTGCAAACAGTGACAGTTTTACTTCTTCTTTTCCAATTTGTATTCCTTTTATTTCTTTTTCTTCTCTGAGTGCCATGGATAGGACTTCCAGAACTATGTTGAATAATAGTGGCGAGAGTGGACATCCTTGTCTTGTTCCTGATCTTAGAGGAAATGCTTTTGGTTTTCCACCATTGAGAATGATGTTTGCTGTGGCTTTGTCGTATGTGGCCTTCTTTATGTTGAGGTAGGTTCCATCTATGATGGGTGTTGAATTTTGTCAAAAGCTTTTTCTGCACCTACTGAGATTATCGTATGTTTTCTCTTCTTCAGTTTGTTAATATGGTGTATCATATTGATTGATCTGCATATATTGAAGAATCCTTGCATCCTTGGGATAAATCCCACTTGATCATGGTGTATGATCCTTTTAATGTGTTGTTGGATTCTGCTTGCTAGTATTTTGTTGAGGATTTTTGCATCTATATTCATCAGTGACATTGGTCTGTACTTTTCTGTTTTGTAGTATCTTTGTCTGGTTTTGGTATCAGGGTGATGGTAGCCTCGTTGAATGAGTTTGGGAGTGTTCCTTCCTCTGCAATTTTTTGGAAGAGTTGACAAATATGGGTGTTAGCTCTTCTTTAAATATTTGAATTCACCTGTGAAGCCATCTGGTCCTGGACATTTGTTTGTTGGAAGATTTTTAATCACAGTTTCAATTTCATTACTTGCGATTGGTCTGTTCATATTTTCTATTTCTTCCTGGTTCAGTCTTGGAAGGCTATAGCTTTCTAAGAATTTGTCCATTTCTTCCAGGTTGTCCATTTTATTGGCATAGAGTTGCTTGTAGTAGTCTCTTAGGATGCTTTGTATTTCTGCAGTGTTCATTGTAACTTTTCCTTTTTCATTTCTAATTTTATTGATTCGAGTCCTCTCCCTCTTTTTCTGGATGAGTCTGGCTAAAGGTTTATCAATTTTGTTTATCTTCTCAAAGAACGAGATTTTAGTTTTATTGATCTTTGCTATTGTTTTCTTTGTTTCTATTTCATTTATTTCTGCTCTGATCTTTATGATTTCTTTCCTTGTACTAAATTTGGGTTTTGTTTGTTCTTCTTTCTTTAGTTTCTTTAGGTGTAAGTTTAGATTGTTTATTTGGGATTTTTCTTGTTTCTTGAGGTAGAATTGTATTGCTATAAACTTCCCTCTTAGAACTGCTTTTGCTGCATCCCATAGGTTTTGGATCATCATGTTTTCATTGTCATTTGTCTCTAGGTATTTTTTGATTTCCTCTTTGATTTCTTCAGTGATCTCTTGGTTATTTAGTAATGTATTGTTTAGCCTCCATGTGTTTGTGTTTTTTATGGTTTTTTTCCCGTTATATATTTCTAATCTCATAGCGTGGTGGTTGGAAAAGACACTTGATATGATTTCAGTTTTCTTAAATTTACTGAGGCTTGATTTGTGACTGACCCAAGGTGTGATCTATCCTGGAGAATGTTCCATGTGTTCTTGAGAAGAAAGTGTAATCTGCTGTTTTCAGATGGAATGTTCTAGAAATATCAATTAAATATATTTGGTCTATTGTGTCATTTAACTCTTTTGTTTCCTTATTAATTTTCTGTCTGGATGATCTGTCCATTGGTGTAAGTGAGGTGTTAAAGTCCCCCACTATTATTATATTACTGTTGATTTCCTCTTTTATAGCTGTTAGCATTTGCCCTAGGTATTGAGGTGCTCCTATGTTGGGTGCATATATATTTATAATTGTTACCTCTTCTTCTTGGATGGATCCCTTCATCATTACGTAGTGTCCTTCCTTGTCTCTTGTAATATTCTTTACTTTAAAGTCTATTTTATCTGATATGAGTATTGCTACTCCAGCTTTCTTTTGATTTCCAGTTGCATGGAATATCTTTTTCCATCCCCTCACTTTCAGTCTGTATGTGTCCCTAGGTCTGAAGTGGGTCTCTTGTAGACAGCATATATATGGGTCTTGTTTTTGTATCCATTCAGCGATCCTCTGTCTTTTGGTTGGAGCATGTAATCCATTCATGTTTAAGGTAATTATTGATATGTATGTTCCTATTACCATTTTCTTAATTCCTTTGGGTTTGTTTTTGTAGGTCCTTTTCTTCTCTTTTGTTTCCCACTTAGAGAAGTTCCTTTATCATTTGTTGTAGAGCTGTTTTGGTGGTGCTGAATTCTCTTAGCTTTTGCTTGTCTGTAAAGCTTTTGATTTCTCTGTCAAATCTGAATGAGATCCTTGCCAGGTAGAGTAATCTTGGTTGTAGGTTCTTCCCTTTCATCACTTTAAATATGTTATGCCACTCCCTTCTGGCCTGTAGAGTTTCTGCTGAGAAATCAGCTGTTAATCTTTTGGGAGTTCCCTTGTATGTTATTTGTTGTTTTTTCCCTTGTTGCTTTTAATAATTTTTCTTTGTCTTTAATTTTTGTCAGTTTGATTACTATGTGTCTCAGCATGTTTCTCCTTGGGTTTATCCTGTCTGGTACTCTCTGCGCTTCCTGGACTTGGGTGGCTATTTCCTTTCCCATGTTAGGGAAGTTTTCGACTATAATCTCTTCAAATATTTTCTTGGGTCCTTTCTCTCTCTCTTCTCCTTCTGGGACCCCTATAATGCGAATGTTGGTGTGTTTAATGTTGTCCCAGAGGTCTCTTAAGCTGTCTTCATTTCTTTTCATTCTTTTTTCTTTATCCTGTTCCACGGCAGTGATTTCCACTATTCTGTCTTCCAGGTCACTTATCCGTTCTTCTGCCTCAGTTATTCTGCTATTGATTCCTTCTAGTGTATTTTTCATTTCAGTTATTGTATTGTTCATCTCTGTTTGTTTGTTCTTTAATTCTCCTAGGTCTTTGTTAAACATTTTGGGCATCTTCTTGATCTTTGCCTCCATTCTTTTTCCGAGGTCCTGGATCATCTTCATTATCATTATTCTGAGTTCTTTTTCTGGAAAGTTGCCTGTCTCCACTTCATTTAGTTGTTTTCCTGGGGTTTTATCTTCTTCCTTCATCTGGTACATAGTCTTCTGCCTCTTTATTTTGTCTATCTTTCTGTGAATGTGGTTTTCGTTCCATAGGCTGCAGCATTGTAGTTCTTCTTGCTTCTCCTGTCTGCCCTCTGGTATATGAGGCTATCTAAGGGGCTTGTGCAAGCTTCCTATTGGGAGGGACTGGTGGTGGGTAGAGCTGGGTGTTGCTCTGTGTAGGCATTTAATTTTAAAAATCCCTGTCATTTTCACCCCAATCATAACAAAATGTAAGGAACAAGGTGGAGGGCCAGGAAACTTTTAATTAAAGTTGATTTTATCTAATAGTTATTTAGAATTACAGTAAAGATAGTAACATATTGTGATCACTGGATCTCAAGATGGCGGCAGGAAGATGTTTGGGGGAATATTGATGCTGTTATTCCATGAAAAATGCTATGAACCATATTGGATTTCAGAAATCTTATGTGGTTTCTAAGGCTCCTAGCTCATTGTTTGTTTTCCATTTGACCTCCACGATGAATATCAAACTGGGTGATTTTCCCTGTAGTTATCCAGGATCAATGCCTTTGCCCTCCCCACCTCAGATACCTCTGGGAAAGATATAGCAGTAAGTGATGAGTCTTATTTTCACTCACCACTGCTCAAGACCTTGAGAAATTGTAAGGTTCTGTTTCTGCCTAATGATCCATTTGGGAGACCTGAATTCTGGTTTCAACTGGCCCTAGTTACTTGCAACACATTTATTGATTCTTTTGTAATTTAACCAAAATGCATCAAAGTCTCATTATTTTAGGTGCTCTGAATTAGAAGATTTAGCCTCTAACATCAAGCATGTCACATTCTAATGAGAAATAAAACAGGACCATATTGGATGTCACCAAACGGAGCCTATTTAAGACCTCATAGATATGGGTGCCTCATGAATATGGGGTTCCCTGAGAGCTTCATGCTTACATAGTCTTTCTGTCCCTTCCTACTTACTTTAGTGATGTCTAAGAAGTCTCTCAGGTTATTTATTTTGATACTTAATATTATCAATTCTCCTTGTTGCTCTTATTCTGTTTAGCAGAATTGGGTATTCATAAGTAATGCAGCAAGCATAAATTGCAGTTTTCCTGAAATGCATTTTATCTCAGCTTTAGTCTTGAAGGATGGCTACGGGTGAACCAGGAGAGTAGAAAGGGTAGGAGGAAAGAGAGACACTGGGAGGGCCATGGGCAAAGCACGGAGGCATGAGCATGCATGGCCTTTTCAGGGACCTGTAAAGAGTTTTGTATGGTTGGAGGTAGAATGGGTGTGGAAGCAGCCAGAAATGATACAAAGTTTAGCTCACAGTAACACTGTGTGCTGTGCTAAGGAATTTGGGTGTTATTCTAAATGCAACCAAAACTGAAGAATGTTAAGCAGGGAAGGGACATGATCAGATGTATATTTTAGATGTGTATTTTGGTCTGTGGACAGACAGTGCAGGGAATGTGATTAGATTTAGCAAGTCCTTGCATCAACCTACCATGTACACAATGTAAATAACATTGTTTTACTTATGAGAACTTACACCATTGTAGTATCTATGGGGATATGGACAGGATAATATAAAGCTGAGAGAAAATGACTGGATTTAGGGGGATTTGGAGGCATCAGTTTCCTCATCTGCAAAATTAAGTAATTGGATAGATAATTTGAAAAAGTTGAAACATGTAGAAAGGATTTTATAAATTATCTAGTCTGACTAGTCAGTTTTATAGATGAAGAAGTTTTCTCTATGACTGCTTATAACTCTAAGTATCTGGAACCTGAAAGCATTTTCCAACGTGATGAGAATGAGTTTCCTTCTAGTTCTGGAAACCACTTGTGGCCAGCTGTGGTCCTAAACTGTTGTGCCAAAAATGAGTAAAAGAGGCGGTGAAGTGTTTCGGGGTGGGGGCAGAAGGGGCTGCCTCCAAACACCATCTTCTACTTCCCATAGTCATGCTTTAAATTGATCGCTGGTTCCTCATTAAGTTGGGGCCTGGCATTGTCCTCTCCAGGCTCCTCTTTTAGATGGCAAAGTCCCCAAAGTGAGGTAACACATTAGGTCACTAACACTTTCGAGTGAATGATATTGTATGATGTTTTTCTCAAGAAGGGAGTGGCTCAGGGTAGCAGAAGGACAGTGGGACATATTAAAGAGGACGGACTGAAAGGCAGGGGAAATTGTGAAAAAAGGCAAGTTGTGGTAATAGGGCCTTTGCGATTTTTCCAAGTGTGGGCCTTGGCCTGACACCATGGGCTAGTCCGAGCATTCCATGCCTGTTATTCAGTGTGGCTGAAGCTATCCAGTTCTGTCTTTCAGACTCAACTCTAGATAGATGGAGCACAATGAGATAATGAGGAAACCAGAGCCCAATGGCCTTGACTCATCATCTCAATTTCTGTCAAGGTCTTAGAACCTTGAAATGTGTCTATCAAAGGTCTTAGGGCCTTGAACTCTTCTATTTCACTATCAGATATGCGTTAAGAGCAAACAATAATCCATGATCTATTTGTTTTAACTACATATAATTGGCCTATTTAGATGTAGTTGTGTTCAAGAGTAGAAACATTTCCAGGGAACATGAAGTGTATGTAGTGACTGAGAAAACAAAAATATCCAGTAATGGTCATAAGCACCCTTAATGGCAATTGTAATTTCACAGACTAGTGTTTGGACTGAGGAGAAACAATTGTTAAAAATACACTAAAGAGAAAGACAAAGATGTTAATACTGAAGATATCAGCAGGCTTGGACTATCTGAAGAGCAAATTAATTTTATTTATTTTCTAACTGGACCTTTCTCCAAAATAGGCTACAGTCTGATATAATTATTAGGAAAAATAAACTGTACTTCTAGATTTATGTAACATTTATTTGCTATATTTTCATTATATTGATTCTTATATGAAAATTATTTTCATTATAGTGATTCAGATAATTTACAGAAATTCATTAAACTATTTTACATTACAGTACCTTGTTTAACACATTTTAAATGGGAGAGAGAGAATTTCATGGCAAATTTTGGTAAAACAGAATGACTACTGGATTTTATATGTGAATACATCAATGACAGAAGCTGAAATCACAAGTATGCTTTAGTTTTTGTCGTTTCTGTGAGTTAATAGGTATGGCAGAGGATCATATTATTAGAAATAATCGAGTAATTTCATAGAATGAAAGCAGAATAAAAATAGGAATCTAGGTAATTTCCCTAGATTAAATTAAATTCGTTGATGATTTTACTTTAATTTAATATTATAAAATTCTTAAAATGTAACAATTGCTGAACTGGAGAAATGGCTTCAATCACTTGAATAAAATCACAGACCACTAGGGCTAAAAGAAGTTTTATAAGTCCAGAGCACTTCTTCCTTTTCTGGCAAGATAGAGTGGCCAAAGAGAACAGTGTAGTGAATGATGGCCCAGATTCTGGAGCCAGTCAGCCTAGGCTCAAATATGGCTCAACTTCTCACCACCTGTATACTTTAGATATGTTACTTACTCTTCTTCCTTTCTGGTGAAAGGGAGGTGCACATCATTAGGTTGTTGTGATGATAAAATAAAGCCATCACTCCTAACAATTTTAAATGGTGCCTGGCACTTGATATGTGTTTTATACTATTATTTTAAATGAGGACTAAGTTATGCAGTACCTTCCAGACTGAGATGAAGCATTTGCACTCAATTCTAAGTACAAAAGGAATGGTTTAAAGGGTAAATGAAGAAATGAATTGATGATCCAGTTCTGTTTGAAGAGCAACTGTTCCTTTATTCTTGTCTGACTCCTAAAGACTCAAAGTTCAGGGCAGGGACACTAATTGGAGGAGGTTCAATAATTTATCTGTGCACCAGCTGCCAAGAAATGCTACGAGGAGGTGTATGACCCCTTCAGTTTCAGTACTGGGTGGCATCTTGCCTGAGCTAGAGACTCTCATATTCAGTTCTCCACTTGATGCTACAATGTGGGTTTCTCACAGACATCTTAAACTGATTCGTCACTCTCAAATAACTTATTCCTTACACCCCTGCAAATCGGTACATTTCAGTAATTTTTCTAATTGTTTAGCCTAAAAATCTAGGAACCATCATTAATCCCTCTGTTTTCCTCAGCCCACCCTCTCCTCCACCCAGATGATCATGAGGAGTACAGTCTCCCACCAAGACTGACAGACTGGGTATTCAGGCAATAGTAGGAAGTTGGTTTGGGTGTGGTGCATTCAGAACTCCAACAGAGATGGCATTTCCAGAGTCCATAGCATTGAGACTATCTGTACCACAGTTTGGTGTTGAGTGGCTCATATGGGAGTGTGTTTCATTTGTATTAGTATTTTCTTCCCAAGTAGCCTAATTTCCATAAGAAACTAAGCTCTCCTCATATTCCTGATGGGCTCCTTAATGTACAAAATGAGTACTCCATAAATAATTGTTTATTGATTGTTATTCTTTTAAAAAAGTATAAAAATTACAAGTACTATCATAGGTCAAATATTCCTCAATTTACCTCAGTGTCACCCTGAACGTATATTTTAGTCAATAAACTCAAACGACAGTGAAATCGAGTAGTATCTATTACTCAAAGATCAGAGATTTAAAACAGTTGAAAATATTAATTTGGAGACTGTTTCCTCCCACAAATATTCAATCAAGTATTACTACTAACTTGATTCTGAAATTATTCAGTAAACATATCTGGTCTTGCTCACCCAAATGCTGTAGTTAATAGTTAGGACAACATTTTATTTTGTATAGGAGCACCAGAGGGACATGCACAAATATTGGTGAGAAGGGAAAAAAACTATAATAAAGCAAACATTATCTGTAAATTCTCATTTTATTTTCTTTAAGAAGCTGAAGCAGTTGACCCTGAGCTGGAAAAGAAGGAATGCCTTACAGCTATGTAATTTCAAAGAGCCAGAGGTATGTGTAATAAAATAGTTGGGAGGAAGTACTAAGGACAGTGCCCAATCTGAGGCTGTGGCAATTAGAATACGAAGGGTTGTGAGTTCTTTGCTGAAATGTCAACCCTGTCCTTTTCTTGATTCCATAGGATGGCACAACCATTTAAGGAGTGGTCCATTCTGGTTATCATATGAAGATATCACTCCACCACAAGTGTCAGAACTCAAAAGTATTCACTTGACAACATCTCTGTGTAGCAGGAATAGTGCTGACCCAGTAATGTGCCAAGGTCAGTGGCATATGGACTTTTCTTTGGGGAAAGAGAGACTAGTAAGGAAACTACTATAGTAATCTAGGTGAGAGCTGACTGTGACCTAACCTGGGGTGGCGGCAGGGGAGTTTAAAGTGGAAAATGAGCGGTTATATTCTAGATATATTTTGAAGGTAGAGCCAACAGGATTCACTAAAGATAAGATATAAGGTGTGTAGGAAAGAAATCAAGAATGACTCTAAGGCTTTTTATTTGAGAAAAATAAAGGGGGAGTTGGCAACCACTGAGATGGAGAAGGTCGTGGTGGGGCACATTTCAGGGAGGATATAGAGTTCAATTTCAGACATGTTGAATTTGAGATGTCTGTTAGACATCCAAGTGGAACTGTTGGGTAGGCAGTTGGACATGCAAGTCTGGAGTTTGTGAGAGAGGTCTGTGATGGAGATAAAATTTGGAATATATCAGCATATAGACAGCCTTTTAAGGTATGTAACTGAAGGAGATCGCTATGGGAGTAACAGTGTGAGAGGAAGAGATGAGAACTAAAACCAAAGGGGAAAAAAAGATGGTGATCACTGTGTTGGAGAAAAAATAAATCAGAGAAGGGGTTTAGGGATTGATGGGAAGGGTATAATATTTGTGAAATTAGAGATAATTCATTCTCCTAAGAAGATACTAGGAAAAATTGAGAAGACACAATAATCAAAAACATGAAGAAAATAATTCTCCAGAGAGGAAAACAAATTAACAGAGTTCATAGACTGGAATGGCAAATTGTATTCCAGGCAAAGTGAATAAAAACAGATTCATACCCATAAATATTCTTAGAAAAATTTTGAATATTGAAGATACAGAAACCATCCTATAGGCATCCAGATAGAGAACATGGATTACTTATAAAGGAGTGAAAATTGGACTACTTAGATCTTCTCCATACGAACACATGCCAAAAGTACGTTGTAGTCCAAGAAGTTCACATACGCAGCCAAAGTCACATTTACACATAAGAACAAGGAATGGAAGCACTCAGAAAATACCATTTTGTCTTCTTAACAACAACAAAAGGTCAAGTATATTCTTAGCTTACTGAGAATGACACAAGAACTGTGGTGAGCAATGATATAAGGAAGCACAGCAATTTAAGCCTAATCAGTTATTATAAAAAAGGCAACAAGAGTGAGTGCAAACTAAACAAAAAAATTTTTAAAGGAAAACATCATATAAAATATTATGTATTTATAAATATACACTTAATTCTAGAAAAATATTTGAGGTAGATGACATAAATTTTAAAAAGCCAGCAAGAAGACATATATTAAAAATAAGTAAGATAAATTAATCAAAAAGAATAAAAACACAGGGTATATAAAGTAAAACTTAGTTAAGTTAGCAGAAGAATGTATATCTATCCTATGCATTGTTTTTTTAGGATTTATAGCTTATATTTAAGAGTCCTGGGACTCTAGGAAGCTAATTATCTTTCTGTCCTATGTATTTTTTAATGGCGGATTAGACACTTGGCTCTAAGACTAGTGTACAATGTAAACAGGTATCACAAACGATTGTAGATCCACAGGGTCCATGAGGAAACACACACACACACACACACACACACACACACACACACACACACACAGTCCAGAAGTCCAACTATTCCTGGTGCTGTGACCTGAAAACAGTTTCTTCCACTTAGGTTCATTGGAGAAGGAAGCATTGGGTATCATAAAGGACAATATCTTGACAACATCTGTACATTAAACCCAATAAATTTCATAGGGCTGTTCTTTTTTAAAAAATGTCATTTCATATAGGTTTTATGATATTATGGTGGCAAAAGTCATTTACTAAAAGTAATTTTTTGCCAAGGCTTATGTTTTTCTGATTGTGTGGTTTAATCTTCTTACAGATATTTGAGATCTTGAATGATACATATACTTCAGTAAATACTGTCTGTCTTAGCTGAGATATTGAAAGTTATTAAGGAGTGATTTTGAGGTTGTGCTCCCTGAAATTTGGTAGTAAAATGTGGTAATACAGTTTACCAGTGAAGTGATATTTTCTTGAGAAAACCATTGAGCCCAACAAAATCTTAAGTGGAAGACTTTTGCTTAACTTGAAAGCTTTGTTATCCCTAGTTACTTGGAGGCAAGGGTATAGCAATTAATAATTACCAACTTTTGTACGTTAGTACTATTAGCCCTGCATTGTCAAAGAGAAAGTCACAGCAGCAGATGGACTAAAAATATGCTAAATTTCTTATAATTTAAAAATTTGATTTTAGATTAGATATATTTGACCTATTTTTTTGAAAACTTTTATTGCATTCAAATTTATACTGTTTATACTGTCATAGAATGAAAATAACTTTGAGCTGTGTTTCATAATGTAGACAGCTGATTTTTATTCTATCACATTTCACTTTCTCTTTCATTTTGTATAGTTAGACTGTTTTTACCCTCTGAAACATTGGAATTGTACCTTGTAAGATGAGGCTAGAGTATGTGGAATTGAGGTATATTTTAAACTGGAGTGCGGAGAAGGCATAGTGTGTAGCACTCATATCAGCCTAACATGCTCAGAACAATTCCAGTTTGGCCCCTGCCTATCTCCTCTGGACTTAGGCTTAAAAACCTTTTGTGTAATCTGAAGTCATTCCGTCCCTCTGTGGTCCACAATATTAATGAGACCTTATTATGTGTCAGGAACTGTCCCAAGGCACCTGGGAGGAAGAGATATATTAAATGGGATATGGCACTATAATAAAGATATAGTGGATTAAACAAGGCAGTTTGTTTTATGAAAATTTTGGTTAGATGTTACAGGTGTGGTTCAGTGGCTCAGCCAAATTGGAGATTTAACTTCTTACTTTACTATCCTCAAAATGTGACCTTGCATTTCATGGGCCAAATAGCTACTCCAGGTCTCACTTCCATTTTGCATTCCAGCCAGGGGAAAGGAAGAAAAGCAAGGGGAAGACATGTCCCTCTTTTTAGGGACCTATCTAGAAATTATGTGTGACTTCTGCTCATATTCCATTCCTAGATCTTAGTCACATAGCCACAACTAACTACAAGTGAAACTGAAATGTAGTCAGCTGGATAGCCATGTCTTCGTGGGATCTACTGTTAAAGGAAGAAGGGGAGAATGGATGTTTTTAGATAACTAGGTCCTTTATGAAGTAGTGACCCAAACAGTCATGATCCTTGGCTTCAGTCTGGCTCTGAGCTTAGAATTTCCTCCTTTAGACCTAGACGTAGTCATAGTCTGCACGCTAGGTATACAGCTATTTTACCCAGCCTGCCAATGCTGTTTTTCCCAGCAGCCTCAACTTAGGGCCATTTACGTATAAAATAACACAGAACTTGCAATATATTAACTATATTTCTTCCATTCCATCCCAATAGCTATTATTTCTAATGCTCCCACATCCAATATCTGCACGAGTTGGTTGAGTGCATGTCCCTCATTCTACTATGAGCTCTTTATTACGCAAGATATCTTAACCAAACTATAAAATTGTGTTGAGAACAGAGCCAAGTCCATAGTAAGCATCCAATAAATATTTGATAGATTTTTGTTGAATTGGTAATGAAAGTTAGCACAAGAACTGGACGGTGATCAGAGAAAGAAAACTCAATTGGATCCAACCCAATTTAAATGTAAACTGAGCCTACATTATCACTACTTTTCACCCTCTCCTCAGTATGACATTTATGTGCTTGTTTAGTTTAGGGCTACACATAAGAATGACCATGAACATTTGACTTGGGGAAGGGGAGTCAGGAAACTGTTCACCTTCTTGATCATTTTGTCAACCCCTTTCTCCCAAAGGAGATATTTATGTAGCCCAATAACTTCACTAAACTGTAATAAAATATATCTTCATGTTTCCTTTCTCTATAATTTCTGTAGAAAACATATAATTTGCATGCATTTTTACAGAAGAATGTTAAAAAGAAAATAAACTTTTAATTTTATATGCTAGCATATAAAATACAGTCAGTAAATCCAACAGACAGTGACAGCACGAAAGGAAAAAAAAGACTGTGTGCTGGGAAAGAAAGAGAGGAGAAGGGAAGCAGGAGAGATCTGTAATGATTTTAGATTATTATTATTATTTTATTATATGAAGCCACTTATCCTTGCAACATGAATGATAAATGAGCAACTAGTACAACTGTAATGCAGTATAATACATTGGAAGCCAATTACTAATGATATAGGAACGTTAAAAAGCAACTATAACTAAATCGTAGAAAATCAGAGTATGAAGGAAAAACATTAGATTTCTGAAAGAGTGAAGTGTACTCTAAAGAACATCCGCAAAATCAGAGACATAATAATGGCATTATACTTTAAGCTGATGAAGAAAATGTTATAAATCATATCTTCTGACTTGGAAATTCTCCCAATGGTTGGAATTTTATTTCAAGAGAACCTCTATTTCTGAATTAAATGCCATAACTCTGAGAATTGTATTCACTTTTGTCACTTGATCCGTTTGGTAATAAATTTATGGTAAGCTTCCATGAAAAGTTTCCAGCTACCCTCAGATTCATAGTTAAGGTTAGTGTGAGTAGTACTCTCTCCTCTTAAAAGATGTTTCCTTGGAGTTTGTCTACACTGTCCTTTTGAAGCTCAGACTCAGAATCTCTGACCTCGGTGCTGCTTTTGACGTTGTTTTGGGTTCCGTGGCTGTGACATTATAACTTTAGCAAATTATTTATTATACTAGTATTGCATGTAGACAGGAACCAGCCTTAGTTTTCAATCCAGAAGTTGTGTTTTTTCTTTTGTTGAGATGATGAAATAAACATCTTTAGAAACAAATTTTCTCTGCTTTAATGTTAAAGTTTCACATTTAGAAGTTCATCTCAATTTAATTTTAATTTTGTCAAAGAGCGGGAAAATAAAGTGAATAAAAGAGAAAAAACCCTGAAAGTAACTCTAACCAGTAGCACAAGGATAGTTATATCCAATTTGACTAGTGGGATGGACCTGGCCAAAACACAAGATAGATTTATCTAATAGTCGTATATTTTTCTTGCCTCCCCACTTTTTTTTTGCTACTCCAAGCACCATAAATATGATAAATATCATATATAGGGTCTTTAGCTGACAGAATACATTATGATTAATTATGAAACAGAGACTCTAATGAAATGCAGCACCTGAAGGAAATACCAAAGATTATGCAGTCTTGAGGTGGTAGCCCTTTTATTATAGTATCAGGCAGTAGGAAGCTATATATGTATGTCACACACACACACACACACACACACACACACACACACACACACACACGTGTATTTCTGAAGCATTTAGAAAAATAGCCCAATTCAGATGCAAGGAATTATTTCTTTCACACGCTATGAACATAAAGCAATAATAATACAGAAAATGACATTAGTGGTACATATACAGATGGCATGAAATAGAAATCATCCCAGTAGCAACAGCTATTTTATTTTAAAGATGGTATAAATTGAAACCATAGGAACTAACAGAAACTCTTAAAGGAGCCCTTCAGTCTATGCTTTAAAAAGTGCCTTACTGAGCTGAACACCCAAACAATGCTGGGCTGCCTTTGCAAGGAGAATATGCAAGCCTTCCGCTAATTGACATGGGCATGGAGCTACATTATAGCAACATTTGTCACTGTTACCTCTAGAGAAGGAGGCAACTGGGTCAATATTTGGCTCCATTGTTAAGTGTAAGCTTGGACAAGATATTTTAACTAATTTGTTTCCTTATTCATAAAGTGGATATATAAATATTCATTGTAGTATTTTGTAAGGATTGGATGACATAGCTTATGTAAACAGCTAGTGCATAGTAGTTGTTCAATTAACTCACTCCTGTCTCAGCTGGCTTTGTGTGCGTTTCCTCACTTAGCCCTGGGAGTGCGTTCAATAACTCAGCTGAGCAGTCCACAGGAAAGAAGGTGCCTATGAAAGGTGAGGCCAAAAACCAGGCAAACAAATCAAATTGGACTTATTGCTTATTATTTTTCAATTTGCTCTTTGTGTTCCTTTTGACTAGTAGTGAAGATAACGGAGTTGGAAAAGAGTAAGTAAACGTTGTTTTGGGTGGTCTTTTCTCTTTAGAATTCACCCAGATTTTCAGTCTCGATGACTGATTAATTTTTGACAATTAAATGAGAACAAAGAAAAATTGTAAATACTATGTAACATGCATGAATCAATGGATAGGTTTTGTTTTGTTCGAATTACCTCTCTAGGGGCTAATACGATCATATTCTAGGTATTAATTTAGCTTAAGTGGCTCCCACCAAAACTGTTTTGGTTTCTATGGAGACTTTTTCTCTACTTTATTGGTATATAACTGTTTCCTCACCTTTTCATTTCCTGAAATAGCACCAAGTACAGTATCTAGATTTTGACTAATATAAATCAAAGCACATGCTTTCCTTTCAGTAAAGTCCTCTATTTCAACATGCGTGCAGGATTTTCCTTTTTAATGCATTAGACATCTGTTATTGCTAATGGGGATAAAATGTCACATGTTAAAAACAATAAAAGTTATTAAAAGCAGTGCAGGTTTTAAATATTTTGAAATTATTTATGTGAGAAGTATAATTTTTTTCTTTAGATGTATGGTAGAGATTTCAAACAATGAGGATAAAAAGTATGTGAAAATGAATATGTGTATGAGCATGCAAATATGATCATATAAAGCTTTTATGGATCACATTTATCAGGTTATAATGTACACTTTTAAAAAATAAATATTAAATATTACGCAATCTCCATATACCTTTACTCACACGATCACATGCACAATCATGCATACAAACGTACACACATTGTGTTCCCATGGGCTAAATAGGAGCAAAGCTATGATACTAATTGTTTAAAAGCCAGCAATTTCATTAGATATTTGAAGTGTATTCCTGACTAATCAATAATGTCTTAGCATTAATATAGTTTACCGTAGCTATTTTAGTGGGATGTGTCTCTTTGTGTGTGTGTGTGTGTGTATGTGTGTGTGTGTGTGTAATTACAGGTGAATTCAACTGTGTTTAAAAGAAGGAACACCTCAGCATTTTAACTGAATTTCCCATTTCAGTGTCAATGAAATTAAAGTCATATTTGCTAAGTACTTTTAACTTTTAACTTTGTATTTAATTAACTTAAACTTCTCTTTTGGGGCGACTGTGGAAATACTTGTTTTATTGAAGAAAGACTTATAAATGAAGATCGTTTCTCCAAACCCCATGATTTCATTTATATAAAAGAAAACAAAAATGGGGAAGCAAATTGAGGTTGTTTGAAATCAGGATCTGGGTATTCCTGCAGGAAGAGAAGGGCAATAACTGGAAGGAATCATGAGAGGGGACCTCTAATATGCTAGTAATGTTTTGTTCTCTAGTATCTAAAGAAAAGTATTACAGAATATCACTCCTAAGCATGTAAAATACCTAGTCTAAATGTTTTAAGCTTAAAAAGGCAAGCGTTCTCACGTAAGTAACAGCATCCTGCCCTTCAACTAAGAGTAAAGCTTACAAATTGTATTGTTGTGTGGCTATTTTTAATTCAAAATAATTTTATTATTTTTCTTTTTTCATTCTTTGTGGTGATAAGATTTACTCTCTTAGCAACTTTTCTAATATATAATACAGTATTTTAAACTATAGTCACCATGCTGCATACTAGATCCTCAGAACTTACCCATCTTATAAATGGAAATTTGTACCCTTTGACCAACATTTCCCCATTTCCTCCACCCCACAACCTCTGGCAACCACCATTCCACCCTATTTCTATGAGTTTGGCTTTTTTTTAGATTACACGTATAAGTGAGAACATACATTTGCCTTTCTCTGTCTGACTTATTTCACTTAGCATGATGCCCTCAAAGTCCATGCATCTTGTTGCAAAAGGCAGGATTTCCTTCTTTTTTATGGCTGAATAACATTCCATTCACATCTTCTTCAACTATTCATCTGTTGATGGAAATTTGTTTGTTTCCATGTCTTGGCTATTGTGAATAATGCTGCAATGAACATGGGGGATGCAAATACCCGTTCCAGATAATGATTTCGTTTCCTTCAGATATATTCCCAGAAGTGGGATTACTGGATCATATTGTAGTTTGATTTTTATTTTTTGGAGGAAACTTCATACTGTCTTCCATAGTGGCCGCACCAATTTACATTTCTACCAACAGTGCATGAGGGTTCCCTTTTCTCCACAACCTTGTCAACACTTGCCATTTAACAGGTGGGAGGTGATAACTCATTATGGTTTTGATTTGCATTTCCCTGATGATTAGTGATGTTAACCACCTTTTCATGTACCTGTTGGCCATCCGTGTGTCTTCTTGGAAAAATATCTATTCAGGTCTTTTGCCCATTTTTAAATTGGATTATTTGTGTTTTTGCTAATGAGTTGTATGAGTTCCTTATATAGTTTGGATATTAACCCTTTACAGACAGATAGTTTGCAAATATTTTCTCCCATTCCATGGATTGCCTTTTCATTTTGTTGATTGTTTCCTTTGCTGTACAGAAGCTTTTTAGTTTTATGTATTCATACTTGTTTTAAAATAATTTTGTTGTTTTTCTGTCTACAAAAGGATGATAGAAAGCTGGAAAGATACAAACAAGTACAAAAATGACCAGTTCTTTTATAGCATGTATAAAAAGAACATTTATATTTATAGATAAAAGTATGCTACATACAACTTATATATTTACACACATTCCCATATGAAACAGAAATGAAATCATGTCTCGCATATTACTTTCTTTATAAAATACTTTTCTACTTATTTATGTTAATAATCTTTCTATGGCACAAACTATTTTGTACATCATCCTTTTAATGACTGCAACAATTTAAAATAAGTACTCACATTTTTAGACATCTAGGCTGTTTTCTATATTTTGACATCAAAAACAATACTGAGATGCATATTTGGTAGTCTAATCTTTGTACATAATTTTGATTATTTCCTTAGGCTAAATTCCTACCAGTGAAATTTCTGTAAGCAAGCCATAAGAATCCACAAAATGTCCTAATGTTGTAAAATATGGCTTAGATCTTCCTAACCAAGGAGCCAAGGTTCAGAGAGCATTCTTGAATCCTTTCTAACTCCTTTCTTGATATGGTAAATTACCTGAACTTCAGATACTCTTGAATCACTCCAAGAGGAAGTAGCTCTGCTTCCAGGGAAAATTCTGTTTTTCTCATTGAGTCAATGACCCTCATCTAATCAATGAATGTTCAGTAGGTTTGCTGAATGGCAATTCCAGACACTTTGTTTTCTACAATTGGCTGGCAGCTGGTCTTGGTAATTATATTCAGGCCTGATATTCCTACGTGGCGCCAATGCTCAGTCAAAACCTGGAGTAATTCTTGGGCTTGTTTTCAATATATGCAAAGACACTGATACTTAAATACCTGTTTTGGTGACAAGTGATGGAAACATTAAACAATCATTAATATTACAACATACGAAGTATTCAAGAAAGCGATGCCAGTTAGTAAAAAAAGAGCAAATCTACCAGCATATGGAGGAAAAGAAAGAAAAATAAAACCTTTTTAGAGGTTTGATCTGGGAGTAAAAAATTTTTACATATATACCATCCATTCTAATATACACGTGAAGGTATTCTGATGGAAGTAATTTTGTATGTATGCATGTTCATATGTATGTGAATCATACAATGGAGAGAGGGGTTATAGGTACAGAAGTAGAAACTTTGAGGCTGTCCAGGGTAAGGTCCCTGAGGTATGGTATATATTTTCATGTGGATGTAATTTGGGAAGATTTTTATTGCGTTTTGTTGTGTAATGCTTTGAGTTCTGGGCATTTTTCAGCCTGCTTCATGTTAACTGTAGAAGTAGTTGATTGAATTTGATGAAATATAGTACACTAAAGTTTAATTTGTAGTTGTGTCATCTTGAAACAAAGTGGCACCCAATATATATATTTTAACTGAGCTCATCTGCTCTAATTTTAATGGGCTTCAGTGAGATTAGGCAAATGAATAGTGATGAAAGAAATGGTGTGGCATGTTCAATAACATCTACAATTAACAAAACCACTACTTGTCAAATGCTTGTTAACTACAGTCACCACATTTTTTCTGGTCAAAAATATGAACCCATGGTGAGAATATTTGAAACTGGGTATGTTTCCCAAGTCGGAAAAGTTTTAGTAAAGTTCAGAGGGCCCTTCAAATAAGACTCTTGAAGTTGAATCAAAGCATTTAAAAGGAACAAGATATTTAATAATTATCCTTTTAACTTTCTATGCAAGGAGGCAAATTTTTCATATAAAATAGTAGATATAAAAAAAAGTTACCTATTTTTAAATGTTGAGAAATTATGTGCAAGTTAAGGCCAACTTTATCTTTTCAAAAACTGATGTTTAAACTGCAAGTAAATCTAGGCCAAAGCTTTTCAGAGATTTTATATAAATCCACTAGTGTCAGAGTGAAAAGGAACCCATGTGAATATAGAAGATAAGTCCAGGTGCCAAATTTTCAAAGACTGTAAATGGCAGAAGTAACACAGGATGTCCAAGGATGCATTTTGGAACCCGACGTCCCCCTCTGCTGCTCCAAATAGGGGTCTTTTCTGTTTTCTTCCTGACTCCTCTCTGTTGCAGGTGGCAGCCACTTAACCTTCCTGGGTGCACAAGGACTCCTATGTCCCTCAGAAAACCTAACACAAAGTGTGGCCATGCTACCTCATTCCAGTTGACTAGGCTGAGTGAGTCCCAGGTTTTCGGATTTCACATCAGCCATCATCAGGCATGCATAAATGCTTAGTACATGAGGCAGTCCTACTTCTCAATTACTTTCACAAATACAGCAGCTTTCAAGATGAATTTGCTCAGAAAAAAAAATTACTAGAGGATTTACCAATTGAGCTATCGCTTTTTCATATGAAAGCTTTTTATGCAAAATTCAGAGATTATTTTAGGGATGTAGGATTTACAGTGACCTTCCTGGCAGACCAAAGATTATAATTATGTATGTCATGGACCAGAAGCCTTACCCTTAAATTTTTATGCTTTTAAAACAAAACTAAACAAAAACACTTTATTAGGGCAACAAATTGGGCACAAAATATCATGCTAAAAGACTAAGTCTGAAAGACTTTGATTCATTTAGGAGAGACAGGACAACTATTTAATGTTGCTTTTATATGTGTTCTCATGAGTCCTTCTTAAAAGGCTGAATTGTCATTTTGCTCTGCATACACATTCAACATTGAAAGGGCATAAACAACAATTACAATTTTGGCTAAATATTTATTTTGCATGAGGCACTGTACTAAGCACTTTACATGATCTCTTATGATACTTTTAATAATGTGTTAATTATTTCCACTTTACAAATCAAAGTATTAAAGCCCAGGAATTTTAAGTGAGTTATCTAAGTTAGTAAGTAGCACAATTAGGATGACAATTAGGATGTGAAGCTCCTCACTACTATAAATCCATACCTGAGAATGTAATCTGGCCAAGAATGTCAACATGGACCAAGGGACATAGAATCAGATACTCTGTTCTTGACTATGCCCTTTAGGGGTACAGTACTGATTTTTATTCCAGGACCCACACAGTACCATGCGCAAACTTGGTTTCACTTTGTGGAATACTTAAAGAAAAATTGTAGAGCGTTATGTGTATCAAGTGTATGTGAATGTCTCCCTGAAATTAATGATAATTTACATTTATAAGGTGCTTTATAGGTTCAAAGTAATGTCAAAATAATTATCTATTTTTTCACTTTTTATTTTGAATTATGTACTTATAGACTCACAGGCCATTACAAAGATGGTGCACAGAGGTTCTGTGTACCCTTCACTCAGTTTCCTCCATTAGTTAGATTGTATATAACTAGAGTACAATATCAAAACCAGGAAATTGACATTGGTATGAAATAATACAGTTCTATTTCATATCACATGTGTATTAGTGTAACCACCATTGCAATTAAGATACAGAACTATTCCATCAGGAATCAGCTGATTTGAATAAATCCACACTGATTTGGAAAGCATATATTTAATATAATGTCTGGGCTGCTGACAAAATAGAACTCCTTTGAATGAATTTAGTTCATTTTTTTCAGATTTAAAGTCACTTCCTTTTTATATATGTTCTATTACAGTAGCAGATTAAATTAGGAAGTTTTGGAGGTATATTGAGGGTTTACTGCTCCACTTTGAAGGATACATAGACTAGGACTAAATGCTGACAATTAAATGTTCCAGGAATAAGAAATTTGGGACGATAAAAAAATTCATTTCATTTTTTTCAGCTTATTTTAAAACATTATACAATGAGTGCTGCTCTTTATATATTTTATGCTTTCATGTATTACCATTGGTGGTGAAGTTGATGTCTTATTCTTTGAGTTTTCATTGTCATAGAATTGGAAGGGATATAATAATAATTATAGTGATGGTGACGTGTATTTTAATAGTAGTTACCATTTACTGAGTGCTCACCCTGCACCATTTAGTCTGTATACATATTTCAGTCAACTCTCATAAAAGCCCTATGAGACAAGTGTTATTATCTTTAAAGATGAAGAAACCGAGGGTCAACAAGGTTAAGTAAGTTGTACTAGCTTTCACAGCATTATGCTATGTACTTGTGATTCAAACCCACCTCTGTCACATTCCAAAGCTTGTGTTTATGTTCATCAAAAGAGTTTTTTCTCTTCTCTTCTGGCAGGATTGCACTGAAGCCACCTGAGGAAAGTTGTGGCTTTAAAGTATCCATAGAAGATTAGTTCAGAGACTCTTCAAAAAATTCCATCAGTAGTCCACCTTCCCCATTCCACTGCAGCGATTAAATCCCTCCGCATGATATGCCCATGCCTACATTTCTGATCATCAGTAAAGATGAAGAACATTTACTAATTTTTACCACACTATTTCTACTTAAATACAACAATCATACAATCGTTCAGAAATAAACTCAGACCCTGAGAGTTTGGTCTCTGAAATCCTTGACTGTGTGTAAATCTTGGCTTCACTATTTATTAGCTGATTAACTTTGGGAAAGTTATTTAACTTCTTTATTCCAAAGTGATTTCATCACTAACAGAGTAATAATCATGTCTATAGCCTAAAATTATTGTGAGAACTTTAATAGTTATCAACATGTGCTGTCATGTAAGTACAGTAATTAAAGTACATGCAATACAGTAATTATAGACATTACTAATTGTTATAGATATTATTACTCCATTCAGACCTAATAATCCAATTATTCTCTTGTTCTCCTTTAGACCATTTCTAGTTTCTCCAACATTTCACTAAACTATGGGATTAAATGTAGTCAACATTTTACTAAATTCTAGGACTAAATACAGTCAATCAGTTTAAGATCTGACCAGTAACAAATACAGCCTGTGAAGTTTTGAAGAAGTTACAAAATTATCTGCAGTAAAATAATTGTGTAATCACATTCATCATTCATTCATTCAAATATGGTTTACATGACATTGTTGTCTTCTATTGTTCGCCAACTGTTTGTTCTATTTCCATATTCTCATAGATATTTTCCTCCTTTTTGAAGACTGGAAATCATAAAAAGCTGTCCATAACAGCTGCTTTGAGATCATCTACATTTGCTGGCTGCAGGTGGAAATCTCCTTCACAGAGCCTTAAATAGAAGGTTGTAAGATGTGGCCTTTGAGGGAGCCAGACTGTACCAGCCTTTTGTATAATTTATCATCCACAGAGTGTGTTAAGGTGCTTTTGATCTTGAAGGCAATATCTTTCAAAGAAATGTGTTGCTTACATGTGACCATTGGCCCTTTATAGGAATCTCAGTATCATGCTGATTTCCATAGGTGAATGAATTTTTAAGATGGTAAACTGATGCCTCAATTTACTTGAGAGACTCTAGATCTTGTTGAAATCCATTCAGAGGGTCAAATGAAAGAAAGTATGCGAAGGGTGCTTTGAAAACAATAATGTGCTAAGTAAACATTTTATTATGATAATTATGACATTTTATTATGATAATTCGCAGCATATTTGTCAAACTCTTGACTTCACTGAATATTAAAAGTTCTTTGCCTTCTGCAAAACTGAGTGGAATTCTACCAAATATTAGCCGTAAAGAATGTTTAAAAATACATTCATACTATTCTTTGCATTTCCTTACACGTCCTTACGGAATGTGTTTTAGGCATGGAACTAAAATTTGGTATCACAGAGAACATTGTGGAAATTTATAGGCTTTGGTTTATAGACACTTGAAGAAGTTTTTCCATCTTCCTGGTATTTTATTCCTGTCAGTTTGCATTGCTTCTTTCCTTTCCTTCTCTTCCTTCGCCAGGTTTGGTTTTAAGCTTTAGATTCAAAGAAACCCCAAAGTCAAAACAAAATGGTCAGAACTGCTGACTCTTGTTTTGTAACCTTTTTTAGTCAGGCATTCACAGGAAGAGAGGGCGCTGACCAGAAACTGGGACTAACTTCACCCAAAATGTTGGGAAAGTTCAGGAACCTTTAACTGAACTTGGGCCAAGATATAGATATATACAAACACTTTTCTAACACATTTAAACTATAATTTAATCAAGTAATATCACCCAATAAGTAAAGTTAGTACTTAAAGTTCAATATTAATCTGCCAGCTATTTTTGATAAAAATAAATCTAAATAAAAATAATCTAATTTATATTTTGTATTAAATAGAATCTCTTGGTTTTTAAAGTTGCAGGTACATTTGGGAACCTCACACGTGAAGTATACCTAAGTGTCTTCATTAACTTTGAAATTTTCTTTGAAGATTTATAATTACAAAAAAAGTTATGCTAAACTGTGCTTTATCAAGTTTCATTTCAAATTTTTGAAGCTGTTATAAACCTTTCACAATAGTGTTTTTATAATGGAAATGCTGACAAATGCAATAATAAACACGAATCCCAGGGTCTTAATTTATGTTCATGCAGGAATTATGCATAATAGCATAAAATTTGGTTCAGTTTCCAGTGCTAATTTTGCCAAAATCTGTTTTCACATTGGGTAACTGTAAAAGATGATCAGCCTGAATGGCTGCCTGTTGATGGCAAAGGCTTTTGATTATTTTTACTTTCCTTGGAAAGCCTGATTATCTTTCAAATATGATTTCATTTAGATCTTTTTTTTGGTTTACATATCTGAATACTAATAGTAACCTGATAGTTATAGGGAACTTAGTTTGAGACCAAAAGGCAGTTTTCAGTCAGTAAAGAGTGTATAAATAAATCGCCTCCAAGCAATGTCTAAAATGGTATTTACATTCCAAACGTCCAAATTACTTTAAGATTTCAAAAACCAATTATTACAATTTTCCAGAAGTAATTGATACCCTTAGGATTTTTTTAACTGTTGGAAGGTATTGAAAAAACTATGTCTGCGAATATTTCTATCAGTGTTGGTTTAGGAGGTAATAAAGAATAAGACAATTTTAACATAGGATGTGTTAAATACTAAAATCACTTGTATTAAAGAGTGCACTGAATTTATGGATCTAACATGGGAAAACTAAAATTATCACGTTGCTTAGAAAAGTTGAGTGTCAAGACATCGAGGTGTGTGGATTCATGTTCGAAATGCAGATAATTTTGCTTTATCTCTATGGATGATTTGGTATAAGGAATAAGTCAATCCATTTTTTTCTGTATTTTTTTTTTTTTTTTTTGGTCACTCCGTGCAGCATGCGGGATCTTAGTTCCCTGACCAGGGATCGAACCCATGCCCCCTGCACTGGGAGTGTGAAGTTTTAACCACTGGACTGCCAGGGAAGTCCCCATTTCTCTGTATTTCTGATCCTTATTTGGTTTCAAATTACTCAGTTAGTACAATGATTAAGAAGAAATCTTAAGAGACTTTACATTTCAGAGCAGCTTCTAAGCATATAAAAAAACAAAGAACGAAGCATTTATGAGCTGTAACAGTTTTAAGAATCATGGACATAATTCTAATAATAATGGGAAAAACCTTTTTATTTAGAGCTTCTTTGGGTATTATTTACTATACTGAATAAGAAGTATTCACTGTAGGATACCATGAGATTACTAAGAATATAACAGAATGGTTCAGAATATGAGGGAGAGCATTAAGGATGATGGATGGTTGTATTTACTCTTCAGGACCCGACGATTTTGAGGTCCTTTGTCTATGCAGTTTTTAAAAATTTCTTATTTTCAAAATTGGCTCTTTCAACAAAATATTAATGATTCCTAAAGTTGAATCTTTTTAGAAAAACTTATTCATCACTTGCAGATTTAAAAAAATGATGTTTAATTCTCAGGAGAACTTTAAGTGGGAGAAGGAAGGGAGCTTCTATAACCTCTTTCAATTTTGAACCCATTCACCCTATATGTAAAACGTCAACACACCTTTTTAATTGAATGAATAAATAACTGGATAAACATGAGGGATTGATGGAGCCACTTGCACTACAGAAGAAGTTGGGGAGCAGAATACTGTTTGATGATGAGTTGAGAAATAGTTATTTTTCTTTGACACATTAAAATGAGTAATTTTAAATGTGTCTTTAAAAATACACATATGCTAGTCTGAGCAGTCAAAAAGTTGTCTAGAAAAAGAGGAGAAAATGAGTAATTTTATTTTATAAAACCGATACAGAGGTCATTGTCCAAACTTCAGTTTATTTTAGTAAAGGTGCTAGAGAATTAAAGAAAAAAATACACTCCCTGGTTTTGTTGTTGTTTGGTTTAGTTGGTTACTTTTTTTTCTTTTACCTGTTTATCCTGATGTTCTTATGGTAGAGGTGGAAACAGTCCTGGTGAAAAGATACTCAAAATAAGAAATCATCTTTGCGAGGGTAGTCATTTCAGAGCTAATTCAGTTCCTATAGATAGGAGAACTAGGAAAAGTTTTAAATGAAGGTGTATGAGAGACAAGAAAATCGCTGTAATTCTGGTGGGAGGGAGTGTGAACTGGCAGATCTGCTTGGAAGGCAATCTGGCCATTTGTAGCCACAAACTTAAATGTTCACTTGATGAAAAAATTTCACTTCTAGTTACCTAATATCCGGAAATTATCAAAGGCAGAGAAGACATTTATAAGAATGCTCTTGCATCATCATTTATTTTTTTAAATAAGAAAATATCTTAGCTATCCACTTGTAAAGGATTGGAGTTAGGTTGTGATACACGGATATAACAATAAAATACAATGATTAGAATTACGTTTGAATAATATTTAAAGTCAAGGGAAAGGTGCTCATTCTATAAGTCTGAGTGGAAAAAGATACATTCCAAAACTATCCCCAATTTGTTAAACACATTGAATTTATTTCTGTATAAAAAAAGACTGGAAGGAAATAGATAAAAATGCTAACTGTGAGGTAATGAGGAGTGATTTAAATTTTATTTCTTTTTTAAACTTTTATTTTCCAAACTTTTTGGGATGAGTATATATTACTTCTTAATAAAATGAATTATATTTCTAAAAGTATGATAGGGAGATTTGTGTGTGTCTGTGTGCCTCCGCGCAAGGATGTGAGAAGTGAGAGCAAAATAAAGTGTTGGAATAACAGGATTTATTTTTAGGATTACGGACTTTACAGTTAGATGGGCATTATTCATTCCGCTTTCTCTCCTCACTTACCTACTCCTGTCTGAAGAACCCCAGTTCAGGTGTTAGCAGGTTGCCCAGAAGGAAGAACTGTGGAATGGCAGACCGTCCAAACTCGAGGGAGCCCCTCAGCATGGTCCTGCTTCAACCTCATCTCCATCGCACACATTTTGGCAAAGTGGAAGAATGCAACTCCTCCTCTGACGTTTTGTCTCTCCTGTCCCTAGATGCGAATAGAATAATAGCTATCTTTCCCTACCTTCAGCTAAAAATTTGAAAGTGCGCACTCAGGTGTCGCTGCCCCTGGGAGGACCCAGCCCTTTTCCCCCTATAGTAGGCGACAGGGGAAAGCACCCGCAGGCGGTAAAGGCTCGGGGCGCCCAAGACACCCTGTAAACCCAGGTGCACCTCCGGCTCGTGGGCCGGAGCAGTCACCTCTGGGTTCAAGCGTCCATAACAGGGTTGCTGTTCTGAGCCTAAGGGGAGGGAAAGGGAGGGGGAGGGAAGGAAGGGGGGGATAATGTTCCTTTTTAGAGGTCGCCCGTCCCTTCGACTCCCCTTCCTTTCTCATCTCCTTCATTCTGCCTGTCGACAAGCCTAAGAGGACCGGAGGAGAGATCCGGAGCCCCTTGGCCTCTCAGAAGACCCAGTACCGCACTCCTCGCGGGTTTCTGGTCCAAGGCCTCCCTAAGAGCACGGCCGGAGCGGAGTGCCTGCCTGGGATGGCTGAGCACCGATTCTTGAGGCTTAAAAAAAAAAAAAAGTAGGAATGCCTCTTTTATATTTACATTAAAACACACACACACACACACACACACACACACACACACACGTAAGAAGGAGGGAGATATGGGACTCCATAGAAGCCCCCGAAGTCTTCCTTTTCGGAGAGGATTAGCGTCCCACCCGCCTGACAAAAGCTGCTTTGGGACGTGGGCCTCGACTGCCCCAACTCCTTCTTAACCAGTCCTAACGTGCCCCGCCCGCTCCTGCCCCACACTCCGCTGACAGCGATCGCGTATATATTAACTCTACGGCTTCCACGCTTCTCGAGGGCTGTGGGAATTTTATAATCCAGAGCCAAGCTCCCGAAGGCCAGACGTTCTGTCTTGGAGCGTCCCTCCTGGCCTTTCAGCCACACCCACTACCGGGTCCCGAAACACCCCAAACCCGCGCGCGCCCAGGCGAGGAGGGGGCAGACACTTTCATCCCACACTGGCTCAGCCGGTTTCCTTCTCGAAGCTCTCCAAGAGCTCGGTCATGAAGGAAATGTAGACGATGGCCAGGCGTAGGGTCTCGATCCGAGACAGCCTCTTCTCGTAAGCAAAAGTGGGTACCTTCCTCCGCAGCTGGTCGAAGGCCTCGTTGAGGTTGAACATCCGCTTCCTCTCTCGGATGTTGGCGGCTTGGCGCTGGGCGTACGTGATCACTCTTTTCCTCTTGGGGCGGCCCAGCAGGGAGGCGCCTCTCCCGTGCTCCTCTTCCTCCTCGTTTCCCCCCTCTTCTACTTCACCCTCCTCTTCTTCTGGATCGTCCTCAAAACGCGCCAGACTCCTGGGTCCTTCCTCTCGGAGCACAAGGTCCTGGTGGTCTCCATAGGGGACCCCGGGTGCGAAGTCGCAGAGAAGAGGGTGCCCCGGGGAGGCTAGGGACAGGTCTGCGACGAAGTCCAGCACGGTGGCGTCCACGCAGCTCTCGGGATAGGCTGCCATCGCGTCGGCTTGGCCCTGCGTCTCATCGGTTTCTCGAAGGGAGGGGCGAGGTTGATGATGGGCTTCCTAATAGCCCTGAATCTGATGGGTCACCATCACCGAAGGACCAGGGGACATTAATATTTATAACCAAGCTGATAAAAGGATTAGTTGCACCGACAGGGAAGGCTCTGACAACGTCGCTCCTCTCGAAACTGATGGAAGAAGACAAGCTTGAGCACGCATGGAAGACTCAAAGGGACAGGCCTCCAATTCTGCGATCCTTTTTGCTGTGCCACCTGGGACAGTTCCTTCTTGGCAACAACTCCCAGCCCTTACCTGCTGTGCTTTTTGTGTCTCTCCACACCCCCGCAGCCAACTAATATTCTTCAGGCTCCTTATCTCACGTAGTTCTTTAATTTAGCTTTGGATTTTCAAAGCAAGGATGTTTTCCACCGCTCTGGCTTCTCCTTGGCTTCAGAGTAGGAGTTCTGAATCTTGCCACCCTAGGCTGCCAGTGGGTGTGAAACAACTGCATGTGCTTTTAATGATGTCCTGAAGAGGGGCCCTGTCTGCCAGGGGTCGAGGGGAGCTGTTTGTCTGGTATCCCAGTGCAGCGGCTACTGAAAGGCAAGACCTTCCATTAGCTTAAGTAAGCACGGTAGGGGGGCCGAGAGTGCATTCCCCAGAGTCGCTGTTGGAACCGGCTTTCTCTTTCCACTGGGTCGTAAACAGCTCTCCTTTCGCTTTACCAACCCTGACTTCTAAAATCTGTTTTGCTGTAATCGGTCTAACAATTGAGGTACTTGACTTTCCTTTCCTAACCCTATCTCCCACCCAGGTAAATGATTTTACTTAGAGGGCAAAAGTTATGACAATAAAACGAAAAAGGGAAGCTCAGAATATTTCCACCCAGTGTGCTTTACTGTATAATCCCAGCATGGGAGGCAAAGTAAACTCTCCCCCCCAAATAAAACAACTTCAGTCTCTTTTCAGAACTGCGATTCACCCTTTGATAAACCAATTGGTCGATCAGCTCACCCTCTGTTGAGAAGTCTTTCAAATTTTAAATTGCTGATCAGTATTCGTGAACAAAGAATAATCCTGACACTTCTATCTGGTTTGTTTCCCTCATTACCAGCCTACAGGATTTAAGAGTGGAAACTATACTTTACTGCATTTTATTTAAGAGAGATTTTGTTTATCTTTTTTTTTTTGAGATGAAAAAAGACTTAAAATTTGGATAGCGAAAATAAAATTTTACTGATTTCATATTATATATATATATATATATATATATATATATATATATCTAACAAAGAAGGGTTCATTTTTCCTTCTTCTTCCTTTTTTTTTTTTTTTTGCCAGTAGCTATCTTTATTTAATTATTCTGTGTAGGGATTTTTAAGAAGACATGGTGGGGCAGCAGAACAACATGGTAGAAAATCATTTTAAAGATGTGTTAAAAGAAATAGCCTAAAAAGATGAGTACAGAGATGCCTTGGTTCAAGGGAGAAATACCTAGGACATCAATTCCTATTAACAAGGTAAGTTGTGACTATGATGGTTAAGTTAGTACATTGGACAGCTCCCAGAAACTGCTTATTTCTAACAGGTAAGCACAATTCCTTTCCTTTTTCCTAGCCTTCCGGTGAGTACTCCCAGATACTATTAAAGCAATATCATCTTGTAGTCTTCTTTTTGCTTTCTTCTTCTTCTTTTTTTTTTTTTAACCCATTTGTGTCTAGGTTCTCCCTTGCTCTTTTGTCCTTTAATTAGTTTTCTTTTCTCTTGCTTGTGTTTACTCTTCACTCTCCAATTTGCATTGCGATAACTCAGGCAGAAAAGAAACAAAATTAATGTTCCTGAAAGACGTAATGAGAATGAGATCTTTGATTATGATTACCTATTTGGTTTTTACTAAACTTCTCTCAAAGAGAAGACTGAAAAATTAAAAAAGAATTGGAATTTCAACAGTGGCTAAGGAAAAAGTAAGTGGGAAGATTAATTTTTGTTTTGACAAGCAGTAACATTCTTTCTAACTCTTGTTTAACTTAATGCATTGTTAAGCATTTGGATAAATTTTATAGTTGATTTGCAGTTGTTGAATGTTTCTCATGACTTATTTTTTCCTTTTAAATGCATACATAAGCGGAATAAATACCTCACCTAGTGAGAATCTAGTTCTACATCAAACATATATTAGGACATTTAATGAAGGGAAATATGGTAGAAATTTAAATTTAAAATTTAATAAAATAAATGTCAGAAGCTATCATGAGATTCTAAGAGACACTTTTCTTGGACTAAAATTCTTTATGATTTTATCTAAGGGAATGAATTTTTCAACAATCACATCACAAAAGAAACTGTAGAAAAATTAAAGGAACCAATACACAGGATTGGGTTGAAACTGGGTTGAGATTCTCTATTAAAATATTAGAGAATTTATTAAAATGTTTAATAGGCATGCATATAGCAACTATTTAAAAATACTTTCTCTTCAATTTTATCACAAAATCCCAAGATAAACATTTCTGTTTGTACCACAATAATTTGTTTATCTTACAAGGTTCTAATGGTGACATAATCAGAGAAAAATGTTAAAATCTAAGTTATCATGATTGAATCTACTTTTTGTTTATAAGTATAATTAATTATAGAACAGAAATAAGTGAAATTGCTTTCTCTGCTTATTTTGAAACATCCACATTATTAAAAAAAAAAGGTTTTTGTGGATATTTGGTTCCACAGCAAATATAAATAGTAAATGCAGTAAACTTGTAAAGTACGATATGGTTTAAAACAGTTCATTTCACTGGAAGGAACTATTATTTTCATTCCTAGATTTGAAAGAAGAGAGAAACATTTTTTAAAAACCCAACTGAGGATTAAAGGACATTAAATTCAAACTTGATTCTTTTGGGTTCCAGGCTTATAGATGTTTTATAATTATTCAGTGACCTACATGAAGGCTTTTGGAAAGAGTCTGATAAGCCCTCAACAAATTTTGATCAAGATGTTTCAGGAAATGATTACGAAATGACAGTTTTGCTTAGTTTATTACCTGCTTTATCTCTGTTGGCCATCCCACTTAAACATTAAACATTTTGTGTGTACAGATGGTCCCTGATTTACCGTGGTTCGACTTCAATGATTTTTTTGACTACTATGGTGCAAAAGCAATACACATTCAGTAGGAACTGTACTTCAAATTTTGAATTTTGATCTTTTCTCTGGATAATGATACGCTGTATGATATGGCTCTTGCAATACTGGGCAGTGGATGCAAGCCACAGCTCCAAGTCAGCCATGCTATGGCAAGGGTATACAACCCATACACTTAAAACCACTCTGTACTCATACAGCCATTCTGTTTTTCACTTTCAGGACAGTATTCAATAAATTACATGATATTCAATACTTTATTATAAAGTGAGCTTCGTGTTAGATGATTTTGCTCAACTGTAGGCTAATGTAAGTATTCTGAGCATGTTTAAGGTAGGCTAGGCTAAACTATGATGTTCAGTAGGTTAGGTGTATTGAACACACTTTGACTTTCAATATTTTCAATTTATGATGGGTTTATCTGGATGTAAGCCCATCTTAAGTTGAAGAAGAGCTGACTATTATCTTGTATTCAGAATCAAAGCAGAAAAAAACAAATGACCAGGAATAACCTGAGCAGTAACTGCTAAGGGGGCTGGAGCATGGGATTAAGAGTGTTAAGGAGAGAAAAGTAGATAAAAAAGTATCCAGCGAGTAAAGCAAATACCTAACTCTCCCAAATTTATTAAAACTCTTCCCTTCCTTCCCTTCTCCGTGCCCCTTCTCTTATTCTTACAGATCATTAAGCAATTTTCGGGAAAATGTTAAAATAAAACAAAGGTAAATGTTTGTCATGATTGCAGGGAGAAAAGTCTAAGACACACTTCCTTAGCTGACATAGAGACAGGGGCCTGCATTCTCTTCTTAATCCATTTCAAATTATGCATGGTTTATGGCCTTGGCTGATTTTAGAGTTAGGAGAATGTATATGCATCTCTTTTATTTTTCTATTTTAGGTAAACTATTCTTTTTAAGTTTAATACATATACTTAAAAATTCACCAGTCATATATGTGCAGCTTAATGAATTTTCATAAAGTAAGCATACTCATGAAACCTCTGCCCAAATTGAGGAGTAGAATGAACCACTGAAGTTAGAGATTATGTAAAAACAGGTAAATATTAAGTATATGGCTTGAGACTATTTCAACCTCTCCCACAACATCGTACCTATATCGTGTCACAGAACACTCTCCAAAGTATTATTCTTGACTTCCAAGATTAATTTTGCCAATTTTTGAGCATTATATAAAAATAAACTATGTGTACTCTTTCATGTCTTTCATTCAACATTTAAAAATGGGATTCATGTATATTATTCTCATTGCTGAATAGTATTTCATTGTGTGACTATATCTTCTACTGTCTATGGGCATTTGGGTAGTTTCCAGTTTTTATCTATTACAAATAGCAGTGCTATGGTTATCTCTGTACATAACTTAGGTGAGGACATTTAGGCATTCCTGTTTTTGTATACACCTAAAGTAGGTTATGTATATGTTCAGCTTTAGTAGTTATTGATAAATTATTTTCCAAAATGGTTGTAACAATTTATACTGTCACCAGTGATGTACTAGAATTCTAGTTTCTTCACATCCTTGTCAACAGCTGGCATTTTCAAGCTTTTCTGAAGATGTGCATGTGTATCACATTGTGGGTTTGACTTACATTTCCCTCATGACAAATGAAATTGAAAACCATTTCTTATTGGCTAATTGGGTACTGGCTCCTTAGTAAAGTGTCTGCTCAACTGTTTTGCTAATTTTTATAATTATTTATTTATTTATATATCTATTCAGCTATGACTCCTATGTCATATATATTACAAATATATTCTCCCTACTCTGTGGCCTTTTTTTTCCACTCTTAATGATTGTCTTTTGATGAAAAAAATTTTTATTTATTTTTATTAAGACAAATTTTTTAGAGCAAAGTCCATAGTTCTATCTTAGGATTCACTTTTGATGCTGTACATTTTATGGGTTTGGATAAATGTATAATAACATATATCAAACATTATAACACAGAGTATTTTCACTGCCCTAGAAATTCTCTGTGTTCTGCCCATTTATCCCCCATTACCCCCCAGCAATCACTGATCTTTTTATTATCTCCATAGTTTTGTCTTTTCCAGAATGCTATATAGTTGGCATCACACAGTATATAGCTTTTTCATATTGGCTTCTTTCACTTTGTAATATATATTTGTTTTCTCCATGTCTTTCATGGCTTTATAGCTCATTTCTTTTTTGCACTGAGTAATATTCCCTTGTCTGGGTATTTATTTATCCATTAACCTACTGAAGGACATCTTGGCTGCCTCCAAGTCTTGGTAATTATGAATATAGCTGCTACAAACATGCATGTGCAGGTTTTTGTGTGGAGCTAAGTTTTCAGCTTCTTTGGATAAATGACAAGGAGCATGACTATTGGACTGTATGCTAAAAGTATATTTAGTTTTATAAGAAACTACTAAACTGTCTTCCTAAGTGGCTGTACCATTTTGCATTCCCAAAAACAATGAATGAAAGTCCCTGTTGCTCCATATCCTCACCAGCATTTGGTGGTGTCAGTATTCTGGATTTTGGTCAGAAGTTTTTAGCTTGAATATAGTCCAAATTATCATTTTTTTTCCTTCATAGTACTCTTTATGTCATGTTTAAGAAATCTTAACCTATTCCAAAGTGATGAAGACATTCTTTTTTGTTTTCATCTAAAAGCTTTTTTTTTTTCCCTCTCACATTTAGAACTCTAATCAACCTAGAAGTGATTTTTCTATGGTATGAGTAACAGAGGTGGTGGCCAAGATTTATTTGGTTTTCAATTGGATATCCAATTAACACAGCAACATTATTGGAAAGCCCATCCTTTCCACATTAAACTTATTCATTATATGAAAATATTTCCAAATAAAATGAGCGCCTTTTCTGTCTTTAGAAGCTCTAGGAAAAAATTCAAGAAATGTAAAAGAAAATCAATTCTATGATTTGAATACATTTAGAGTTAAGAAATTCTTACTTACATTCAAATTAACACCTTTAACTAATATTCTAATTAAAATCCTGAGTTCAAATGAAAGCAAGGGCTCCCCAGAATGCCATAGTTCAGAAATTGGCAAACTTTCTTGTTAATGGAAAAAATAATAAACAATTTAGGCTTTTTATAGGTCATACAGTCTCTGTTGAACTAGTCAACTTTGCCTTTCTAGTATAAAAGTAGTCATAGACAATACGCAAATGAATGAGAATGGTTGTGTTCTCTAAAACTTTGTTTACAATATTTGGCAGTGGGCTGGATTTAGCCCTTGGACTTTAGTTTGCCGATCCTCACTCTGGTTAATGAGCCTATCTCCACATTCCCTGTGACTCCTAATATGGAGACTTGCTAAGATAAGGCACTCAGAAATATAAGTGAATATAAAATTGGTGAGCATATATCTTGTTTATGTGTGTATATGTGTGTGTCAGGGAGTGTAAAAATGCTCCTGAAGCAATTGAATCTGTAACTAGTGTCTTTGAAATTATACTGAGGTGCTATAGAGTAACAAGAAGAGGCTGGATGGGAAGCATACATACCAGGTTAAAGTTACCACTGCAGAGATTAAAGACTTATCTCTAGTCACTGAAAACAAATGCTCTGCTGATGATCTGCTCTTTAAAATATTAGTATTGCTAGGCCGTGGGTGAAATACATTTAACTAGGAATAAGTAAGGAAGAGATAAAGTTCCTGGACAGAGCAGGCTTCTACTTTGTGAATCGCTTCTCATTGTCAAAATTCATTCATTCAATGAAGAGGGCAGCTGTTTCAAGAGGCTTAAGCTTTCCATCCTTATTTCCACCTACATACCCTCTTTTTGCCATAGATAACTTGTGGCAGAAATTGCTCATTGTTCTCCAGTATCTACTTAACCATTTTCCTTTTAGTAATAGACCCACCCACACATATTTTAGCTGAGCCCCACTAAAATTATGCCAATGGGTTAAATCAGAAGTGATATATGCAAGTTCAAGTTGGTCTCTTGAAACCTTTGCATTCTACTTTGTCCTTTGCCTTCTTCCCACAGCCTAGAATGTGGGTGCTTTGGTGGTGAGCTAGCGTTGACCATATAGACAAGGACGTCACCCTATGGCAGGGGTTGGAAAACTTTTTCTGCAGAAGGCCAGATAGTACATATTTTAGGTTTTGCTGATCTCTGTCACAACTACTCAACTCTACCGTTATAGTGTGAAAACAACCATAGATAATACACAAATGAATGGGTGCAGCTGAATTTCAGCAGAATTTTATTTACAAAAGTAGATGCCAGGCAGAATTTGATTCTCAGGCTGTAGTTCGCTGACTCCTGCCCTAGAGGATGGCAAAGCAACAGGAAACTGGGACTTAAAATGATTCAATGAAGCAGAGCTGAACCTCTCAAATACAGATTAACATGTGAGAAAAAAATATATTTTCAGTGTATCTCAGCTCTCTTTTTTATAGTGGTATTTTCTGCTGGCACCTAAAAAACTATAGCATGATTTGAAAGATTAGACAGATATGTTACTTTATATCTATTTTTAAAGTATCATACATAAAAACTGCTTAAAATTGGTTATTAGTTTTTTTGCCCCAGGTTTTCCCTCTTCATAGGAAATAATTCCATTTCAGTTAGCCATTGGAATAAATGTATTTTCCAGATTTTTGAATATATTAGTTCTTAAATTAGTTGTCATTTGAACGCTCTCCAAATTCTTCACTTCTTTTTGAAAAACGTGGAAAATTAGAGAGGTGTGAAGGCAAAAATATCCCTCAGGATGTTATAAAATACTACCCCTAAATAAATTCCTTTCTTTCCTCATTTCCTATACTATATTTTTGCATGTCATTTATTTATTTATTTTTTTGCGGTACGTGGGCCTCTCACTGTTGTGGCCTCTCCCGTTGCGGAGCTCAGGCTCTGGACCTGCAGGCTCAGCGGCCATGGCTCACGGGCCTAGCCGCTCCGCGGCATGTGGGATCCTCCCAGACCGGGGCACGAACCCGTGTCCCCTGCATCGGCAGGCGGACTCTCAACCACTGCGCCACCAGGGAAGCCCTGCATGTTATTTTAATAGTAACTTTCCTTTGTAATAAATGTTAGGAGTTTGACACTCATCCTTAAGTCCATAAGTTCTCTGTATATTTGGAGATTAATACTATATGTGTAGTTTTGCAATTTAGTAATTTTTCAGTTTTTGCCATTATACTATTCATTTATGATATGGGGAAAATATTAGTATTTATTAGTATTAAATTGAAACATATGTAACTGCCAAAAATCAAACAATACTCTAACCTAAGAAACTGAGCAATTTAAGTTGGTTCCATGTAATATATTCAGACTCCTACTTAATAAGAAAATGAAATTAAATATATTAATATAATGAATGTACTAATCACATCAATACAAATTATAATCTGTTATTCTATTGCATACTAAACTTTATTGCACACCAAATTAATTAAATTAATTAATTAATTTATTTGGCCATGCTGGGTCTTTGTTGCTTCACGTGGGCTGCAACTAGAGGTTGCAGCGAGTGAGGGCTACTCTCGGTTGCGGTGCGCGGGCTTGTCATTGTGGTGGCTTGTCTTGTTGTGGAGCAGGGGCTCTAGGCATGAGGGCTTCAGTAGTGGCAGCACGCGGGCTCAGTAGTTGTGGCACGCGGGCCCCAGAGTACGTGGGCCTCAGTAGTTGTGGACTAGGGGCTTAGTTGCCCTGCGGCATGTGGGATCTTCCTGGGCCAGGGATCAAACCCATGTCCCCTGCACTGGCAGGTGGATTCTTAACCACTGGACCACCAGGGAAGTCCCAACTGCACACTAAATTTATATATAATGTTTTTCAACAAATTCTTATTGAATGCCTATGATGTGACTGATCCTTGCAGCACTAATCTAAGGGTTTGGAATACATCAGTGAACAAGATAGGAAACACAAAAAATTCTTTATTGTGTTGAGGGTGGTAAGTGCTATGGAAACAAACTGCTTAGTGTAAGTGGAATCATGAGTGCTGAAAGTTGGGGACAGGCTGCTCTTTTAAACACGGTTATCATGTAAAAGTCTGATTGGAAGGTGATATTTGAATAAATACTTGAAGGTACTAGGGAGCTAGTTAAGTGCACGTCAAGTGAGAGAACTGACATTTCAGAGAAGATAGGCTAGAAGAATGCCTGGGATATTGGAGGAACATCACAGAGGCCATTAGCCGGAATTGAGGGAAGGAAGAAAATTAGGAGATGAGGTCAGTGTGGTAGTATGAGGCAGGGTTTAAGGACCCTTGGCTTCTACTATTTAAGGACCTTGGTTTCTACTTTGAGTAAGATGGGTATCCGCTGGTGCCTTTCGAAGATTTACTTACTGTTTAAAAGAATCCCTTTGGATAATGTGTTGAGGATAAATTCTACAGGGAACAAGAGGGAGATAGGGAGACCTGACCAGAGATTCTTACAGTAGCCCAGGTTGATAGTGGTCTCTGTAATGTGCAGTGGTTATATTCAGGATATATGCTGAAGAAAATTCAACAAGATTTGCTGATGAATTGTACATGGAGTATGAAGGAAAGAAGAGAGTCCAGGGTGATCCCAAGGTTTTAGCCTGAGCAATTGGAAAGTGTTGTGACAACTGAAATGAGAAAGACTCCAGCAAGAGCAGATCTGGGGGAGGGTGAAGATCAGGAAATCAGCTTTGAACATCTTAAATTTAATGTATTTATTAGACAGTCAAGTGGAGACACTGAGTAAGTTTCTACCTCTCTCAGGGTAAAAGTCATCACTGTGTCTTAAAAGGCACTATTTTACATGATACACTATTGTCTCACCCCAACACCTGTGAGAACTTGTCTCTTGTTATTTTCCCTCCTCCCTCACACTGCGTTAGCTATGCTGGTCTCTTTGCTGCTCCTCAAACATGCAGGCACATTTTCTGCCTCAGTGCCTTTGTATTTCTGTTGCCTCTGACTGCAATGCTCTTCTCTCAGACATCCACATAGCTCACCCCATCTCTTCCTTCTGGTCCTTGGATAATGCCAGCTTATCAGAGAAGCACTCCCTGATCACCCTGTTATAAACTAGTACTCCCCCTCCTCTGCCTTGCACTCCCTAACCGTCTCACCTTGCTTTATCTTTCTCCATTGCACACAAAGTAACTGACACAGTATATATCTACTTTTTCACTTGTTTTACTTTCAGTTTCCCTCATTAGAACATGAACTCCAAGTGGTAACCATGGCAATTAACTGCTTGGATTTCTCTTTTAACTGTAGGGATTGCAATTAGTCAATATTATCCAAAAGCAATGCCTTCGGCCATGGCAGCATTCAAGGTGAGGCCATACTCTTTCTGGCCAGCCTCAGCACATAAGGCATACTAGGGCCTGGACATTTCTGCCCAGTGGGGGACTTCTTCAATAGAGAATATTTGCTCCAGAACTCCCAACTGTGTTTGCTGAGCTTTTGTCAGCCCCACATCATAGTTTGAGGTTCTTCTTGTGCAGTCCTCATTCCTCTTATCTTTTTTTTCTTCATAGCTGTCAGATCAGTATTATGGTCTCAAGCTTTTCTCAGCATAATTCTGTTTTGCCCGCTTAATCTTTCCCAGGAGTTACCACCCTCCTCCCCCAAAACCCAACCACCACCACTACCACCACCACTACCCTCTTGCACTTCAAACTCAATCTCAGTATCTCCTTTCTAGAGGATCTAAACTGACGGTTGCTACTAAGAGTGTTCTGAACAAGTGGTAAGTGGGATTGGAATTTGGGGAGTGCATCACTTGCCATCCTGAGTGGTATGTGAGACACAGTTCCTGTACAAAGTGGTGGTCCATTTGCTAAAACTTTCACTGGTAGAGACTAGGAAGGATATTCTAGTGGAAGGGATTACCCTGGGTAGTGTAATGATGCAGACTTTTGAAAAGTATGAAGGATGCAATGCATCGAAAGACAATGAAATTGACTGGCTGTTAATAAGCTGCAATGATATCGTAGTGAAAAAAGGATAATAAAAATTTCAATCAGTTTACAGATGACTTAAAATGAAGTGGGAAGGCAAGAAGTTCTTATCTCCAACAGTGGGAGAGCAGAAAAATTTGGAAACCAAATTTAGGACTCAATTCTTAGAGTTATTGAGCTTCAAAGACAGCAAAGGTCTTGCTGAATTACAAGCTTTGGTGCCATGTGGACCTTTGGAGTGCTCAGGGATCAGCAGATATGAAGCGCAGTCACTGTCCTCTGATGAGCAGGAGGAAAATGTATGGAACTCAGGTGATCCACTTCAGTACCTCTTAGCAATCCCTTATCTAATTTTGAGTGAGGAGGAGATTACCAGACTCAGACTCCTGGAAAGAGAGCCTGAGTTACATCATTAGATAAGCCTCTAATACTAGCAGAGATGGTAGCTGAGGGTGGGAGGAATTTAGAATGGAGAGTGGAAGAGGAAGAAAAGGAGTACCCATCGCAACCACAAGAAGAACTGCAGTGATGGGGTTATAGTTGGTTCTATTAATCTCTCTCTTCCAAATTTCTGCTCAAAAAGAGTTCAACTGACACCCTGGAGGAGCCACCACTCAACACACGTATGGAGAGGTGAATCCATGCGGCACAGAGTGAACTGTGGTATCCATGGAGATGCAGTGCTCAGATTTCCCTTCTAGAAAGAACATATTCAACTCTGAGGAGTGCAGTTAGCTGACAGTCTCCCATCGCACTGTAACTCCCCACTCTATGGACTGAGACACTGTCACATCTGCATCACAGTCTAATGTTCCCTCTACTCAGTTCTGCTTCCTCACCTCTTTCCTTTCATGAGTGCCTATCTCTGCCACAGTCTGAAAGCTTTCTTGCCAGTTCTGCTTCCTCTCTCTTTATATTAATATTTCACAGGCAATATACCACCCACCCCCTATGCTCACACACACACACACACACACACACACATTAGCCTTTTCATTCTTAATTGAGCCTCAGCATCTGCTCCTGAAGGATCCAAACTGACTTATTCCATGAGGACAGGATTTTATCTTTTTGATTCTTAGCTGAATCCCCAGGGCCTTGACTAGTATCTTCCAAGTTGTAGGCATTAAATAAGCAGGATTTTGAAAGTTGTAATCTGAATTACACATAATTATCTCCCTTTTCATTAGACTGTAGGCTTCTTCAAGACCAGAATAATAATAATAATAATAAATGTTGTTGAATACTTACTATGTGTGAAGTGCTATGCATGCATTATCTCATTTAATACCACAACGTTATGCAGAAGATTCTCTCATTTTTCCATTTTCCAAATGAGACTTAAAATGGTTGTGATCACAAATGTGTGAATGCTCACATCAAGATCAAACAGAGGTCAGAGCCCAGGGGTTTGATTATCAAGTCACAGTATTTCCCACTAACTCACATTGCAACCTTTCTGATATCAGTACATAGCAGAGAGTCTAACTTAATATTTCCTCAACAATTTTCAGAGTCTTTCTATGAAATTTACACCTTCAATTTTATTTGCATTTTGTTTGGAAGCTTTTGTCACCTTTTTCTTCAATGAAGAATAGTGTATTGAGCTCACTAGATATTTTCATTAAATAACTTTCTTAAAGTAAGGATACCAAGGGTATCATTTAGATTTATTTCTGTCCTATATTATCTCTTCTAAATTTAAGTGATTTACTTAAGCTTAAAAATGCTGGCTGTATCAGAACTAACAACTTTGAAGTGAAAGGCTCCCTAACCATTTTCCTGCTTCTTGACTCACCAACCTTCCTTGGGCAGGGTTTTCCGGTTATCCTACCACTGTCTTTAGCCTTTTTGTGGCTGCTTATGGCTATCATTTGAGGATTATGGACTCTCCATACTGGTTAGTATCATGAATGGAGAAAACCATCATCTTGGTGGAAGCCATTACTGTCATTATCTCTGTGGGTCCTGAAAGATGATGACCCTCCAGAGCGTTCTCACAAGTGTCACTCTATGCCACGAGAAAATTCTAATTTTCAAACACGTGTCCCCTCACCCCATCTAAGTGGCAATTATGTCATATCAGTCATCGTATTTGGCAAAGTGGTTTGTTACACACTTTTGTTACTCTCTTCTTAGACCTCTTTCACTATATTTCCTCAGGATATCACATAGTTCTCAGATCCAAATTTGAGCCTCTCCTGCTTCCGTCCTTTAGAGCCACATTGGCTCACCCACACTCATTAACTTAAAGGATGTTTAAAACTAAGTTGCCGCACCCACCAGTGGCCACATCAATAGAACTATTTTCAAGTCTGCTTACATCTTCTCCCACAAACGTATGCAGTCTCATTTTATTTCTCTATCTCTCCAGGCTTCAAAATGTAGTCTCTGTTACTCCTACCTGGATTTATGATTACGTTCTGTGGATATGATCTGTTATTCCTCTCCATGGTCCTTTGAAGTGGCTCTTGGGACCATTACCTCCAGATTGGTTATCTTCAGTCAGAATCCACTAGGAAGAACATGATAAATTTCTTTCAGTTCATTACAAGGTGGAGTTACAATATGGTAGACACACTGAAGATGGCAGAAATGATTAGATACTATACTTAGTTTTAAGATTCTGGAGAAGAATGGTCAAATGGTTTTTTAGTTTCTGTCTTTATTATTCTGAATTTATCATTAAATTAAATTTATTGTGAATTTATTTGTGCTTTATAGGTAAAACAAGACTTGCAAGATTTGTTTTGTCCTAACACTAGCTCACAGTCTGGTGACTCTGACCTTGTTTGGATATCAGGTTGGGACTTGGCATGCTATGGAAACGAAAAACTGTGTAGGGAAAGTATGAGCTGGCTCAGTGCTGCCCTTGTTATTAATAAAGTAAACCACATTGAAAGCAACACCATAATGTTGTTCGCCATTGTCAATTTGCTTTCTCTCATCTTAGAATAAACATCCCGAACACATACAGTATTAGAATAGAGTGGGCCTCTGGTGCCTTAGACTCTTCTGGAGTTCCACACTGGGCCTTTTTTCTCACTCATATTGCTCCCTTTCATTAGGACATGCACTGTATCCTAACTGGTACTATAATATGAAGCTTAAAAAGGGTCACCTGGAGGTTACAGCCCAGCTGCTGCTTGAGCGCCGGAAGCACGTTCTGCGCGCCTGCGCATGCAGTCTTCCTCGCGCTTGTCTTGGCCCGAAATGAGAGCCGTGCGTGCGCAGGCACGCACCCACGGGAAGAGCGGAAGAGCGCCTTGTCCACCAAGAGTGCGCTGCTCCGGCGGAACAGGTAGGCCAGGTCGCTGCAGGTGCGGGCGGGAGCCGGGCAGGACGCCGACCCACCTGGCCCGGTACAGGCTGACCAGGATGGGCCTCGAGTGGCCGTCTCGGGATTGAGGAGTTTCAGAACGGGGGCGCCTGACGTCCCTCGTCACCGGGCTGGCTCAGGGCGCTGAGTGGCTGACTCACCCCCCCACCGGTTAGTCCCTTGGTTTTGGCCGCAGTTTTTGGAGTGGCTTTGGGGGGCGGCGTCGCCGGGGTTGAGGTGGGCCTGGGACTTCCGGGTACGGCCGAGGCCTTCTGTTAGCCCGGCCTGCTGGTTGGGCGGTGGGACTGGCAATATATCGGTGTTAACCGTGCACATGCCGGGTGGGGTTGGCAGCGGGAGCGCGGGGTGGGACTTGAGGGGGTTGTCAGCGGGTCGCGGCGAGGGACCACGAAGCCCTCAACGTCTTCGGTTGGGTCCACGGTGCCGGGGGCGGCAGGCGGCCGGGGTCTGAGTCGGACAGGGTGGTAGGGACTCGCTGACGGACGTGGGCGACGTCTTCTGGGTCCCCGGAGCACCGGCCGGCTCCTGGGACGTGGCAGTGTTGTCTTTGGAGCTGCCGAGGGACGGAGGTGCTGCGCCAGGCACAGGTCTACGTCGTGCGTCGTGCGCGTCGGCCGCGTAGAGGGAGGTGCAGCTCGGCCTCTGTGGGGCTGTGGGATGTGGCGCAGCACCTGCGGGAAGGAGGTGGAGAAGGACTGTCCGCTTCCGCGGAGTGTGGGAGCCCCCCTCCGTGGGCAGGGAGGGCGTGGTTACTGTGGGATACAGTACTGTTGACTTCTTCGCTCTTTTCCTTATAGGCATGTATTTCACACCAGGTATTTCCTTTAGTATGTCTCGGCCCAGACCAAGGCATTTTCTTGCATTGAAATAATCAGTTTTGCTTTTCATCATGAGTACCCAGAGGGAGCAATTCTTTTTTTCCGATAGGATGTGGCTATGGTTAATACCTGAGTAAAGCAGTGGATTATTTTATTACCTCAGTAAAATATTGGCCTGTAATGTTCTATTTCAAGGTTCTCTAAGGAGAGTGGGTTGATTTTGATGAATGTCGTAATCATTACGGGGTGAAGTTTTACATTTTACAACCTAAAATATGCCACCTTTAGGGTTTTAATTTATTTAAAGTTATGAAGAATTAAAGTTCATAATGTGCTACTACAGTCCTGAACAAATCAACTGAAATTTTTTGTAGTAACAGTAATTACACTGGCCTTTGGGAAGAGCACAGGGCCTCTCTTTAGTCTTCCCCTTACTTCATTCCCTAGAAGTAATTTCTGGTGCAGGTTCTAGGACATTTTATTGGACACAGTCCTAGTGGGTAAAACTTGCACAGGTGGAACTTCTGCTCACCTGAGTATTTTCTTCTTATTTATCTTCGTTAGGTTATGTGAAAGTTATGAGAGTGCTGGAGCCCTCACATGTCAACTGCCCTCTGATCTTGCTCTCCTTCCTGACTCTCTGGGTCTTTTTTCCCCTCTGGTACTGGGGGCTGGGGGGTGTACTCTAGACAGACCTTAATAAACAGAAATTGGAAAAATACAAAGCTTGGTTTTGAACTCAGGACAACAATTCTCATTTGACCTGTAGACCACCTATCTCAGAATGACCTGCTAGCTAAAGGGTAGATTCCTGGGCTTATCCTAGAGTTATGGAATCAGAATATTTGAGGGTACATGGAGGTTGACCTATCTGGGACATTGTTGTTTATGTTAAAGACTTTGATTCATGGCTTAAGTCTAACAGTGGTTCTCGATCCTGGCTGTGTATTGGAATCACCTGTGAATTGAAAACTATTGATAGTGGGATAATATTATGGAAAAACTAAATCAGCATTTAAATTGAATTCCCCAAGTGATTCTAGTATGCAATTACAGTTGAAATTTATTGATTAGGAGAGCGGTATTGCCTAAATAGTGAAGTCTTTACTTTGATTTTCCTTTCTTTCTGACCTTATGGTATATGGTTTAATCAAACTTAGATTCCAAAGAATCAGTTCAGTAAACACTTCCAGGAAGAAAGATGAACTGCATTTAGAATCAATAATAACACAAGTAGAATATTTGTGTTGCCCTACTAGCCTGTGAAACTTTGTTTTATATAAATTGTAAAACTAAAAATACAATCATATTAAAGTCAAGTTAGATAGATTTTATGCTAAAAAACGGAATAGGTTTTTAGACATATTTCACCAAAGATTGCCCCCTGAGCTTTGAAAGAAAGTGATTAAAGTATCACTTAAGTTGAAAAGAAAAATCTTTTCCAGCCATCTTATCCATATTGTGGAAATCCATATTGCGGTCAGTGATGGAAATCTGATGCATAAAGTCCTGGTTACTGCAGCTGATGTTGAGTGTTTTCTTATCACTCTTATATTGCCCGGATATAATCAATGCTCAGATCAATGTTCTGTTGAATAAGTTTGTGTATCAGGTGATCTCCTAAGTGACTTCCTGGGGTTCTTAGGTATGCCGCATCATTTCTTAATGGATTCTAGCTTCAGTATCTCAAATGCATATATGCACATGCACACACATGCACACGCATCCACACACAGTGTGCCGAAGGATGTATATTTATCTATTATAGTTACTGAATTGTCATTTATGAATTTTAAGTCTATGGTGATGATGATTTCATTGAACCTGAGTATTCATTTCACTGATGTGTTGTAGCCTTTTTCTTTTTTTAATTAATTAATTTTGGCAGTGTTGGGTCTTCATTGCTGCCCACCGGCTTTCTCTAGTTGCGGTGAGTAGGGGCTACTCTTCACTGCAGCACGTGGGCCTCTCATCACGTGGCTTCTCTTGTTGCGGAGCACGGGCTCTAGTCGTGCGGGCTTCATTAGTTGTGGCCCACGGGCTCTAGACCGCCGGCCCAGTGGTTGTGGCGCCCTGGCTTAGCTGCTCCGTGGCATGTGGGATCTTCTTCCCAGACCAGGGATCAAACCCATGTCCCCTGCATTGGCAGGCGGATTCTTAACCACTGCACCACCAGGGAAGTCCCTAGACTTTTGGTTGTGAAAACAATAGAAATGATAATTTAGACAATTTAGATAATTTAGAGGGAAAAATCGATAGTAATTTCTATAATACAACTTTTGGATCAAGTGGCCAAAACCAAATCTGAAATTATGGCACATAGAATATATTTTCTTCATCACAGGGCTCAATTTCCTAAGAATCTTTTCTATAAAGGGAAGGGGAAATGTACATGCATCAGTCTTATCATTCTGTCTTCACTGATAAATAATGATAACCATGAAGATGTTAATTTGTTAAATTTGACTATTAATCTTTTTATTGCCATTAATCTATTAAATGCTTAAACAGGCTGGTATATAAATCAGTGGCTGGATATGGTTTTTATAGTTAAAATGTTAAGCTTAATCAAAATTATATGGGCTGAAATAATGCTAAATGTAGTCAGAAATTATTTGCATAATACAGAAAATATTACAGAATGCTATACAAAGAGTACTTAAAATATATAAAACATACAGGGCTTCCCTGGTGGCGCAGTG